>NC_044203.1:14558858-14733858 GCF_900880675.1 Sparus aurata
TTCAATTTTTCTAGGTTCTTGATGTTGTAATGCTCTGTTTGGTGAGCCATTTTCATCATGCACAGTTGCATTTGTCACATCTGCTCAAAACTCTTGAATACTTTTGATATAGCGGCTGAGGGGATAATTGTGAATCATCATCCACCCTTTTTGCCTATACTGAAGAAAAAATACAAATGTGAGAACAATAAAAACAGAAAATCTAAGGGAGACAAATCTAACCACTCTCTTGAGAATGCATGGGCATATTGCAGTTCAGTATGCTTTAATCACTTTTCATCATTCTACTTAATCAACAACATCATTTGGCATGATTTTCTAAGACACTTCCCTCTGTTTGACCACCAATGACAGTGATCACCTGTGGTGACCCTGGTATTCCAGCGAATGGCCTTAGATTTGGCGATGACATCACAGTGGGCCAGAATGTGACGTTCATGTGCCAGCCAGGATATGTGATGATAGGAGGCGACAACAATGTCACAAGGACCTGCACCAACAATGGCACCTGGAGTGGCACCATGCCAGCATGCCAAGGTAAGTGTCACCCACAAATGCACACACTCACACACGCGTGTCTCACACACACTGCATCACACACATGCCGCAGCAGACAGTCAACCTTGATAAACATCAGACTATGCTGTAACAACCTTGGCACGCTAGCACAGAGTCACGTACAATATAAAGTACATGCTTACACCCTGAGATATAATGAGATTAGCAAGCAAGGTGACACAGAGCTTCCAATGTGGTCAGATAGTGGGCCACGAGGCACACACACACACACACACACACACAAATATGGATATTCAGGCGCATATATTTGCATGCATGTCTAAGTATAAACATTCACCCGCACATAACACTACATGCAATTTGAATGTGTTTATTTATCTCCTGATCATCACTATGTTGCAGTTATCAAGAGATGGCATTGCCTGATATATTATACCTTTTTAGAGCCATCGACCTAGAACACAGTGATTTTAACCCCACCTGCATGTACAGTAGTATTGCACCTTTGGTGGCACAGAGCCCAGGCTAAAAGCTCCTCTGACACATGATGATGGATGGCTGACAAGTTTTCTTCATCACAACAAGGATTCCTCTAATTGTACTGCCAACAGCTAATCACTGGCTCCTGCTCTCTAAAAGTCTGTGCACACTCTATAGGCTTGATTAACATCAAAGTTAGAAAATCCACCAAGAGGACTTAGCTGTTGTAAGCCCATCAGCACTACATCACTCTGTGATTTATGACGCTCGACTGGAGGCATAGATTAGCATGTCTGCCATCGACACCAAAAAGTAAGTATCACAGGGAAGATTAACTTGTGCAGCGAACAGTTGAAAAGTACACCAGGAAGAGCTCGCAAGGCAAATGGTAGCTCATTGTTGCTAAGGAACTGTTTCTCAGGCATGCTGGCATTGAATCTTCCTCACGAGAAATGGGAAAGGACAAATTAAATGTGAGAGAAAAAGAGGCAGAGTTTCTGATAAACTGACATGCTCATGAACCGGTACATGTTAAACAGTATGCATCAGTAGGTTACAGAAAGCTTAAGTGTTTGCCACACAGACACATTCTTTAAAAGGGAATGAGTCACAACACGGTGCCTGTTGATAACTTCTCTTCTTACATAACAGCTGTTTTTGTTCCTAGATGTTCTCAGTGTATAGAATGACGTTATAGACCCAGAAGTAGTTGCCGTCCCTTTTCTCAGCTCAAAGGCAACTGTGGTTTTAAGCCACACACTTCTTGCCCTCCTCAGGCTCCCTAGGACCTCGGCTTGAAGTTTACAACATTCAAACTGACACTGATTTGTAATATTTCATGGGTGCTTTTCATTATTAACGTGCAGCGTTCCATGGTGTGTTGAGGTTGTTGGATGAATCGATGGTCGCACAAATGTTACCCAAGGCAGTTTAAATGGAGAGAGAGAGTCCCACAGAGAAGCATTGGTGTATGTGTGCACGCATGTGTGTATAAAAGTGTGTGAAGCTCCTAACCTTCGAGCTCTAATCCTTGACAGCTACCGCAACAGCTAAGGCTTTTGTCCGTGATGCTGCTATGTTTAATGGGGGTGGTGTTGAGAAGAACAGAACCGTAAAGCTAAGCCTTCCTCATCTCACACACACACACACACACACACACACATATACAATCACATAGGGGCATTCAATTACACAGCTGTCTATCTTACGCATGCATACACACTGACTCTTACATACCTTTAGTTCGTTCTGACCTGATTGTATTCGTCAGTAAGCCACAGGGTCTCTTGGAGCGGCTCTCACTTTTCCGATTATACTTATTTCTCTCGTGGGGTGAATGAATAAAGAAAGTCAAGAGAGAGGAGTCTGATTACTAAGTGGGTGCTCTGTATTAAGTTTGTGATTCCTAATTGTGAATGGGGGATATTTAGAAGGACTACAGATTTTTTACAATTAATTTGATCCTTTTCATTATTCGCTTCCTTTCCCTTGGTCTCTTTCTAAGACTATCTAGGACAAGTGATAATAATAAATAATAACAGCTCACAGGCATTTACATCTTTTTTTCATCCCTCTCACTGACAGCCCACACAGAACCAGGTCGTAGGAAAGGACTGAGAAAATATCTTTTTTCTTGTCTTGCATCTGAAACTGAAAACAATGCCTTTTCCGATAAGATGGGCTGCCTTTTTCTTTTACATGATTGAGTTCAAGTTGAAGGTGCAGCGGTTCAGTCGGGGTCAGGATGAGCTGTTTGAAATTTTCATGATGTGGGTTATCTGTCACCTTGTCACGGATTTGGATGATACACAGTATTATGCGGCAATATCCTGAGAGGGATGGGAAGAGAGAGAGAAATGGAAAGGTAAAGAGAATTTGAGGCTAAAAGAGGGGAACATGTTTTACGTGTGCACTCTGTGCTTAATTTTGCACTTAATGTGTGTGCTTCAATACTAGCCATGCTTGTATGTGTGTGGTGCGCTTACACACACTGCCGATGACACATCCTAAGCCTCGCCCGGCAAGGATTCAGTTAGATTCCAAGGTTTGGCGTGTTCAGCTAAGAGGCACTAATGCTGCTTAGAACTACTTAGGAAAATGGGGACACTCTCTGCTTCCCATTCAGTTATGCCTGCCACCCATGCCTTTTTTTTATAATTTATTTTAAGTAATTCTGATGCAGTGCTTATGGGATTAATAGGCCTTCTTCAATAATCAGCGTAATTTACCTACTTGCGCACGTGCACTCACACATTCTACCTCCATTTGTCTTTTATACTCTCTGTCTTTCTCTTACACAGATGTACTTTAGTGAGACACATACGCACCCAAACACACTTCATACTTAACAGCATCCAGCTGGGCATTTTAGTGAGGTGTTTCAGAATGAAGTGCCTTTTTTCTTAGGGCTCCAGAGCAACAACATGGAAATCCCAAATTGAAGGCACTCTTTACTAATTCATAAACATCAAAGGGAAACATTCCAAGTGAACTTGTTTCTTCTTGAGAACTTGACAAACATGACATTAACAAACAAAACATTAAAAAACAAATTGCACATCAGTACGCTCTTTCCTTGAGGTAATTCATCATGACCTCAATATATTTCCAAATACAGAATCTTTAAAACATATACTGTATGCTGTATTGTGCTGCAGTATGACCATATGGAAATCTTTTTGCATCTGCTGCCAAACAAGAACAAAAGATGGTTCCACCTTCGAGAGAATGTGTGAATATCCCTCAGTGGCCTGCTCCACATTTACTTTGATTCACTTTGTAGACAAAGAAATACATTTCCAGGCACAAAAGTTGTCCATCAATCTCCTACCTTATGTCAACACCTTCATAATCATAATTAAGACCTATTCATTTTCACACTGAAAGTGTCATAGAGCGTAAAAACAAGCTTTGACCTGCTTGCCAGAAAACTGCTGTCTGAATTGTGCAAATACAATAAATGTTGTAAGAGGCTTTTATGCAGTAATGTATCATTGAGATTTGATACAGAGAGGTTATGTCCAAATTACTTGCCTTTATTCTTTGAATGCATCAAAAGTTTTTCAGATTAGAGTCTTGATGACAGGTGTCTGCCTGTCAGCGTCAGGCACTAATGGAAGTGTCAGTGGGCAAGCAATCTCAAGACTTGGCAACGAGCGGCAGCTAGTTAAACCTGCTGTAGCTAAGTCTTTGTCTTTCTACTGTTGCTTATAAATGTGTATTTGTGTCTATTCATGGTCCTGCCCAGAGCAGAGATATCCATAGAGCCTGCCTTCACAAGACTGCATCTGCATATTTTTGTCATGTAAATAGTAAGTGAAAAGGACCAAGTTAGTGCCCTGCCAAAACACTAAACCTTAACTTGAGAACCATGGTGTTAATGTGACAGTTTAAGTAACTCGATTTGTAAACTAAACATCTGATCTTGCCCGACAGTTGCACGGCTTGGATATAGCCTTACTGCAATTTGCAGGTCTTTGTTCAACTGTGTCGGCAAGCGTGAGTGTGTCTGAAAGAAAGAGAGACTTGGGGAAATCATGGGTGTTAAGGGAGGATAGTAATGGTATAAAACAACTGCTATAATTTATTCACTTCCCTAAAACCCACATCCCATCTGTGTCCCCTTGGGTTCATCTCCAAGTGTGTCAGAACAAACTCTGAGCTTTATTATGCATTAATTTATTACATTTGTTGAGCAGAAAGTTTATGGCTTACACAGACACAAGATGTCCCTTCATTTCTCTGAGAAACTATTCGGCATACTACAAACATAAACAGCAGAAAACTCAGTCAAAACACAGACCATTTAATTGGGCTAAAGCCCTAGTTTTCACTCACTCTACATTATATAGACTGTGAATTTGTGCGACCCCTTTTGCCTATTGATAACTGTAAAATAGCACTATAATTTAAAGCATGCAGTGTACTAATATGTTCATGTTCAACCTGCATGTGAAAACTAACTTCACTCCCATTATGTATTAAAAAGAAGCAGTGCGTTGGCACATTGAAAACTTTATCATTCTTGATATAAATGGGAGGATTTAAGCTGCAAGTGATAATTTATTGGGTAAAAAGAGGGCTTATGACAATGTTTATTTTTTTTACCACAGCTACTCCCTCCCACCATCACCACCCCTTCCATTTATCCATATTGTCATTAGAGATGTGAAGACACAGGATAAAGCCATATCCCTGTAAATCCACATAAATCATAGTAATTATCGCCAAGCTTCCACTTTTTCTGTCATCCTTGGGTTACATCTGATAGCTGTTTTGGTTCATTCTATTAAGATGGAAGAAAGCATTGTTTTCTTAAGGGTCTTTTGTGATCCTTCATTTTTGTATCGATCCAAAATGTTTTTGATGTAGTAATTGCATGTTGCATGAGCACAGGTCCCAATGCTACTGCATAAATGACACACATACACAATACACTATAAATTTCATTTATTGTGACCAATAACCAGCTCCTGTAACACGTGGTTACAGCTAACCTCCTGCTACTTCAGGTAGAAGCAAGTGTGTGATGAATCACTGAGGTTTGCCGAGGCAATAAATAAGAATGGAAAGTGGAAAAACGGGGAAGAAGGTGCTGATCATATTGGGTGTAGAAATGCTATATACCAGTTCACCAACAGCACTATGAACAGCAGCCTCAAGTGCTCGTAAATCTTAAGTCATCGTCAATTTAAAAGTGCTCACAGTGTAGCCACAGCAGTTACATAAGCTACATTATTTTGTAAACACATAGATGCTCTAAATGTGCACAGGACAGTAATGGTTTTGTATGTTTGCAAATAAAGATATACTCCAAGCATCAGTCAATACCTTACACCATCTCCTAGACTGACAAGTAACATTATGAGGTGAGTAGGAGGAATAATGAGATTGCTTTTGGCTCTATCATACACATTTGCTGCAAATTTAACCTGATAACTAAATAAAAAAAACTATGTCAGTTCAAAGTCCATCCTCAACTCGACTTTCTTGATGTTTACTTTAGATCCCCCCGCAATGATAGATTCAATTGTTTAACATTAGACAGGCCCAAATGCTGTCCATGTACCATTTATTAATATTATAAATATTTCAGAGTTTTAACTATCCATATACGACTTCTAGATCGGATTTGTTCCCTCTGACTCTGTATTGAACCATGTCTCTTTTTGTGTATCGATTGTATAGTTTGTTAAAGTACGTTTTTCTTCACTCGCTTTTCCTCACGTTTCTCCACAGTGGTGACTTGTCCTACACCCCCACCCATCCCCAACGGCCTCCTGGAGGGCTCAGTCTTGGAGTGGGGTACCAGCGTGAGCTACAGCTGCCTGGCTGGCTATGAGCTGTCCTTCCCTGCTGTGCTCACCTGCACAGGAAATGGAACCTGGAGCGGAGACCTGCCTCAGTGCTTGCGTGAGTCACCAGTTTGTACTTGAATGATAATTATAATGGTAATTATAGAGGTCTGTCGAGGAAGTCTCCCTATGTTAATACTGAAATCGTCTTGGTGACATTTCTGTCACAGACTGAAACATGGTTATTTGCACAGTGGGTTAAATTAAATTATTCCTCTTGATATCCTTTTAAACATTATCAAGGATGTGAAATGTTGAACACACAATTATCTGGCCTCCTGTTGCTTTTCCTCATGTTCCTCATCTTCCTCAATTCATGTTAAATCATTTGGAAGTAAAGGTAAAAGATTCTACCTCGCTATTACAATTACTGTGTGTTGAGTTTGTGGAAAATACGGAATACTGAGAGGTATAATAATCCAGTCTGGGAAAGTCATATCATTGTGCAAATTAATACAGGGAGTTGTGAAATAACAGGTATTCAACAATATTTGTTATGCTATTGGAATCTCTGTTGTTATTTTACAACTTATCTCATGCATGCATTACGTTCAGGAGGTGATTTAAGGTGGGATGAGTGGTGATGGCATCGCTCTTGTTGGCAAAATCACAAACATGCATCCCCCATGTTACCCTGCCACAACCCCTCACCATCCCCTAGTAGCAAAGCGTGCAAGGGCAGAGTTGTTTTTAGAATATCTTGCACGACCAAGGCTCTGAAATATCAGTAGCATAACTGTGCTCTGTATCAATAGGACGCGGTGCTGAGGTAGCAGACAGATTTGTCATCGTACCTTTTAAGTCCCACTGTTTTGTCAGCTAAAATATTCTAGATATATTAACTACATATTATAAATACTGCGTTCTATACTATATTATTGCATGATATACCACTATAGAGTAATGTCAAGTTCATGATCAGAGTGGCAGGTAGCAACATGTAATTGCAGAAGAGCAGAAGCATTGCAGAAACACACTGCTGTTTGTTGTACTCATATGATATTGCTATGATCATTCAGCAGCATCTGTGCATCATCCCCACCTGAAGCAACCCTGTAACAAACTATTTTAGTGGAGACAGGACTACAGCTATAGTTTTTACAGTTGATGTAAGAAGTCCCGCAATAACATACATCTTATTTGGTGGAGTGCGGGCAGGAGGGTTCTCCTGTTAGGCCAGCCCCCCTAAAAAATTAACAAATCTCTGCCTGAGTGAATAGGTATGAAGTTTTTTTCTTTTCTGCCGGGCAAACCCCTTCTACCACTTTCTCACTTGCCCCCTTAGAGGTTATATCGAGTTTGTGTAATTAATAAAAGTCATGAATAAGTCATGGGATTCAACACCGGGGCCGAGGTGGAACAGCTGAGTCACTATAAAAATAGAATAAGATAGTCTTGTGTCAGTGCAGAACAGGGATTATTAGTGTTGCTCTAGTTGCAACATCAAGGTGTTTTTTTTTTCATAGCAGTGACTTGCACTTAATCCTAAGACCACTTTCAGAGGTCACTGAAAAATAATACTGAACACTGCTAAGCATGAGGGGCCCATAGTATCTTACTTGTTCATAAAGATAAACACTGTTGAATATGTCATCATCCGTACAAAATGGAAACTCCAGTTTAAATTTTAATTAAATGAAAAGTGAATTGACTTCCAGCCCTTGAGACAAAGCCACAATATTGATGATGAAGGTGGTGATCTGAGTGGAAACACAAGTGGAGTGTCTGATGCTCTTTACTATATTAAGACCTTCTCAAAATCTTTTTTGCAAGCATGATAATAACCCCTGGGATGCATGACTGCTCAAGAGCGTCTCACTGTCATCAGAATCGTTCTTGCACTATATCAGTCCGACAGAAATGAAATATCAAGTAGGGTGAAGTACTTGTGTTTGTTTCTCTCTGAATGTTAGTCAGGAATAAATGGAAGAAAAACAAATGTGACAAAATATATTATTTGCTGACTGCTGTGTTGCATTAAAAGCATCACCGCACTTAAACTAATAGGCAGTGGAGGCAGTCCTTTTGTTTTGACAGTTAAATTGTTGCATTTTGCTTCCAAATGATTGATTATTGGAGTAACTATACTGTGTTGATGGCTGACTTTGGGTAAGAGGTTATACATGGTTTGAAGTACTTTGGTAACACATGTTGACACCATGACTAAAATAAAATCTGTATGAGACCCCTGAGCCTATTTAAAAAGAACTATATTCACTTGTGTGTTCTTTTGTAATGATGCTAAAGAGTTTGGCGCTTTTGGCTGTATTCAGTCAGGCAAACACAGTCCCATTTGGATATTTAGCATCTGAGATGCAGCTGACAGACTGCTAGTGTTTGTGGCCATACAACTAGAAGTACAGATGTACAGCCATTTGCTCTCCTAAATGGCCACATTGCAGTCGTTTATTGTAACTCATGGAAGTCAGTGTGCACATTACTGTCTGATTTATATCTTGCTTAACTGAAAAGGGTGGTAGTGGTCTGTTATGACCAGATATGTGCACCTCAATAGAACAGGCAGTTGGTCACTTAGTTTAAGCAAAACTAAGTGACCAACTGCCTGTTCTATTGAGGTGCACTGGTATATCTGTGTTCTGGTCCTGAGTTGTTATGATGGGTAAAAAATGTCATCTGGAGATAAAATGAATCAGGTTTCACTTGGTAAATGTACCATGTCTACTTGCTGTCTACTGCAATTATGATGAGCAGTGTCATCCCTCAACACACTACAATCATTTTTTCACATCAGCACCCACAAAACAACCTCCCGCAGATATGTGAGCCAGTAACCTTTTTGTACCATGATGTAACATTTGTGTTTACTGTGTCTCTCAGCACGTAATTGTCCTAGAAGTCAGGTTCCAATGCTTGTACAAAATTGACGTACACTTTGAGCCATACACCATAAGTATGTTTCAGTGTGATCAATAATCAGCGTCCGTAGAGAACTCCGCTCTCCTTAACACATTGTTACAGCTACTTCGAAGTAGAGGCAAGTCTGTGATGAATCACTGAAGTTTACCAAGGCAAATAAATGAGTCTGGAAAGTGGAACAACGGGGGAAGAAAGTGCTGATCATATTTGGTGTAGAAAATGCTATTAGCTATGCATTAAAGTGTCAGCATAGCACTATCTACTGCAATCTGCAATGCTCACCCCCATAACTGGTCAAGTCATTATTATGAGTTATTTCTTGAGGTAGTGTCAGTGCTCACAATGTAGCCACAGGATCAACCAGTACTTTATATACTGCATTACTTTGTTCACACATAGATTAATCATGGATCGGCTCTATATTTACACAGGTCAGTAATGTTTTTGTATCTGTGCATATAAAGATGTACTTCAAGCATCAGTCTAAACATTATAATGTAGACTGAGAACATTAACCATTCATTAGCAATAATGATAATTTAAGGCTTGCCTTTTATTAGACATACAGTAAGCTTGCTCTGCTGTAGATTTTAGAAATATGATTGCAATTCACACTCAGCACTTTTAGTTGAAATACAGCTCGGCAACTCTGCGGTAAATGCCATGCATCTGCAAAGCGTCTGTGCCTTTCTTAAAATCATCACGTTTCTAAGCATTTGCAGCCAAACAGGATTAAGATGCATATTCATGTTCCCTAACATAACACATGGGAGAGTAAGCAGCAGAATTCAGTGTCTGTGGAATGATAGTTCATGTGTATGCAGGGATGAGACTGTGCTCCCAACTTTGAATCTGGCCTCTGCATACTGATTATTTCAAAGCATTGATAATTCATCAAGGAAGGGGAGAGGCTACATGAGAGAGAGTGAGTGAGAAAGAGTTTGACTAGTCCCCTCTCACTCTCACTCTCCCTCTCACTTCCATCTACACACATATGGAGACACACACACACGCACGCACGCACACACACAGGCACATTAAATATGCTGAGCTTGGTTTGGCCCTGGGCCACTCCTCTTATATATCCATAAAGTGGTACATTATTCCCCTGCAGCTTGAAGCTTTTGACTGATGTGCGTGTCACCTGTTTGGCCTGTTTTGTCAACCCAAAAATAAAAAAAACAGCAATCTGAATACTAAGTCTTACAGTCTTATTGAAAAGTGAAAAGAATCCCTTTCTGATCCAGCTATAAATTTGCATCTTTATTTGTTGTCAAATCAGACACAGAGTACTGGGTGCTGGGGTGTTGAGACTCTCAATGCATTGATGTCAGATGGGACCCACTGTATAGGCAAATGTATTTTGTACGAGTAAGATATTTCTCTGAATACAAGAATTTGTTTCTGAGATAACGGTATTTTGCAGTAATGGTTTTATATATCCATTCCTGCATGGGTTGGATTCTAATCTGCTTTCTACTAGATATCTATTATGTCAGAGACTGGCGGTGGGAAGCCCCTGTTGGTTCTTGACTTCGGGTAGAGAGCGAGCGAGAACTTATCTCTGTCTCCAGACCTCCACGCAGCAGCACATGTCAGGTCTGGTGAAGCAGCCTGCCCTATTATTGGCTTGATCCCGCAGTGCTCTGGCTGTGTGACTGAATGCTGTGACTCTCGTCCTCGCCTCTGCTCCCTCTCACACTGAGCCTTTCTGAACCTCCTACGGCTCACAAGTAACTTTTACTGATCAGTGTTGTTGTGGATTGATGGATGCATAGTATATATAATACACATGGATAGAAAGACACATTGGTAAACTATAATATAGCTGACTTGTCTTCCCATCAAACACACTCAGCCTACATTTTTAGAGTCAACTTGATTAGATGTCCACAAGCAATAAACCTAAGGAGCAGGAGTGAAAATCCAATGAGCTTCATATGCAGAGGCTGTGACTGGAGTCCCGTTAAAAAGGCAATATCATACAAGTGGCTTGGAGAGCAACAGCAGCAGCAGATGGCTCCAGTTGTGTTAACCTCAAGGCCTTGTCAGAGAAATTAATATTTGACTTGCTAATTATTTTGATCTAAAATTGAGTGCCATGACCTCCCTCACTCCCTCCTTGCTGCCAAGATGAATATTTTGTACCTAGTATAGCCACTTACCAGCAAGGTTGATTGTTGGACACAAAAAGTGTTGAGACAGCTATTCATCCTGACACAAGGATGTCAGTGCTTGTGCCCATATGCAATGAAAAACGGCTAAAGGAACATTTGCATTAAGCATAATATCAATGCAATTTGAATAATTCCTCCAATGAAGACTTTCCAAATCATGTAGAAAGACAGCCATTTTACAGTCAGGTACAAAATGTATTTAAAAAACCCATTGACAACAGCAAGGCTACCAGCAGTAGCAGTGGAAACCACTGTAGGCACTCCTCATCATGGTCTGATCTTATATGGGCTCTGCAGCATCCCACACAGCGTATTATTTTTGAATTAAATGCTGAATAGTCTCTTCAATGCTGCGTCTGAATTGACTCGCTGCTGCAGTATTCCTTGTGAGTAATGAGGTTAAGAAGAGATGAACATCTGAACTGTAAAAATAGGACAGTCCAATAGGGCATCAACATGAACAGGAGGGACGGTTTAACAGAACAGGGCTGTTGCATGAATACTACATAAAAATATGTCACATCTGTGTTTGGATTTGATGGCCCTTGGCTTATCACATCAGCAATATTCCACATTTCTGACTTTGCAGCCAAGTTCTGCGGAGACCCTGGTATGCCCGCCAAAGGAAGGAGAGAAGGGCGCAGTTTCATCTTCAAGTCTGAGGTGATGTTTAGCTGCAATGTCCCCTACGTGCTGGTTGGGTCAACATCGCGTATGTGCCAGGAGGACGGCACCTGGAGCGGATCTCAGCCTCGATGTATAGGTACAGAATGAATGCCTGCATGTTGATTCAGCTAATCCATTGAATAATTGGGTTTCAGTTTGGGATGTAATTATTTTGTTTCTGAACTGTCAAGCATTACATTATTGATCATTAAATTACTTCTATCCCACGATTTGACTTTGCTGCGTGCAAGAGATGAGTATGTTAGCAAGATAGTGAGAGATGGTGAGATTAGATGCAAGATGTCTGCCAGGAACCGTCGCAAATGAAAGAAGAACGCTTTAGTTCTACTATTATTAATCTTCAAAGAATGTATTTCTGTTGGTTCTCTCGAAGCAGGCAAGGTAAATAACACATTTCCACAGTTGGAGATGAATTTGAACCATCGCGTTGCCTTCTGGTATTCATATAAAACTAAATCAAAAGAATGAAATACATGATTTATTTTGTTTCGTCAGGGGCAATGCTATTTATTTGCTGGAAATATCAAGTGCTGATGTTATATTTAAATGAATGGATGTGTCTTAATTTGAATATAGTCTCTGCGGTGATTAAAAGTCTCTTAGTCTTATTCCTTTTCTTGAGACTTTTAAGGAATTCATAGTTACCAGATTAAGGATGGTGGGGCTATTTTGCTCATGTCACCAAGCCATTTCAGTAATTGGCCTCTGGTACATGGTACACGGTACACCAGAGAGAAATTGCTTTGTCATTATCAATGATTGCCCCTCTTTCATATTCTCGTTTTTGCTCTGCTGCAATTCCCCCGCTCATCATGACAATGTTATCTTGTTCCAGAGCCCACAAGAACCACTTGTGAAAATCCAGGGACACCTGAGCATGGCTATATGAACTACTCGACCGGCTTTAAGGTAAAATGAGCTTTACCTGCAGTGGACACATTTCCTGAACAGAGGGTGTTATGTTCCATAACTCTGAAGTAAATTGTTAGCAAAAAATACATTTCAGACACGACCATAAAAAATGATGTTCCTAGTTGGAGTCAGGTTTATTTAACAGGTATTTAATATAAAAACTAGCAAGCTGTCACAACATATTTTCTTTTTCATAGTCTGTACTCTCTGTGTCACGTACTTAATTCAGCTTGACAACAAATCCACATGTGATCAATATTTGATGATGCCTAGTTTTTGTACATTAGAGGTAGAGGGAGCTGAGTGTGGAAAAATGCACAAAATCTAGGCGCCATTCAGAGCTCACAGCTCTGCTTTTAACCTATACTCAGTCCTCTTTGTAAAGGCCAGTTTTCACTGGATGTTCAGGACAAAATCATGATTTATTCCTTGGGAAGGAGGAAGTCGTGATGCATGTATTTATCTATCCTTCCAACGATATATCTCCACCACTGTGAATGTGTAAAGACATGATGCGTATCTACAGTAGATCCATAATAATGTGCACTGTATGCTGTTTGAGCTTATGTTGAAAATGGGCAAAGTTAAAATGCATCACAGTAAAATAAATGATATCATGACCATTCGTGTGTGTTCAGCAGTTCCCTTGAGATGCTTTCAGCTCTTGTATTTCATTTTGTTTCCTCCCTGTTGCTTTTAGAGTGTCACTTACAAGTTAAGTGCAAACAATTTCTCCACAACATTCAGTGGAGTATCTGATATGAGATTTCTCCCAAATGACAGCAGAAGCAGCTTATTATTTGGATCAGTGCTTGTAATGGCTGTAGTCTTGCATTTTTCTGCATTACTGAACAAATTCAGCAATATCTTGACACCCGAATGAAAAAGTTCTGTGTCGCTGCTGTCTTTAAACAGGCAGCTGGGATGGTGGCAGAAAATAAAAGTCATTTAATAAGATAACAGAAAGCAGTTTGGCCTAATATCTTTATCAAGAAAGTCAGCTCCCTCACTTTCTAATGTCTGTGAATCAGATGAGAACACAACAAGCGCCTCTAGGAATAGTCTCCATCTGCCTCCACACACTGCAGATAATCATTAAAAAAGGGAAAAACTTCAGTGTGCAGTGTATTTTCCAAGCTCTTTAGATTTGATGCTGGGAGCCTATTGGCATTTGCATCAGTGTATTGACTCTCTCCATTTATGTGCTGTCCGTTTGTGGCCAGGTGGGCAGCAGACTCGACTTCCAGTGCCAACAGGGACACCTACTGCAGGGCTCTACCACCCGGCTCTGTTTGCCAGATCTCACCTGGACCGGCATCCAGCCCACCTGCATCCGTGAGTGCTTGTTCATCATGCTCTCTTGCTATATCTTTGTATCACTTTGTTTTCTCACTTTGCCCTCTGGCACCTTGTCACTGCTTATCTGCATTGCTGGCTACTCGGCCACTTTCTTTTCTTTTCCTCAACGCTCTCCCTCTCCCTCGCTTGATGTCTACTTCCAATACAGCTTGTCTCATTCGCTCAATCCTGACATAACTTTTGACCTCCCAGTAGAGAGAGAGAGAGAGGTGTTGATCGTGATTACTGCTACACTGATTGAACTATCTTTACACTCAACCAACGCCAAACTAGGCGGTGCACTTTATCTCAGTACCGAAATCTAACACATCATTGAAATCCCTTTCAGCTGTAGCATTTTTCATGAAAATATTACTATTTAAATCTTACTATAGTCTGCCTTTTTCTATGCACTTACCGTGTAAACATTTAAGCAGTGTGATAATGAAGGGATTCAAATTACATTTTGTAATCTTGATTGCATAAGTACCCCAAGATATAACACCGACTTGAATTTCTAGGAGACATTTTTGCTGAGGGAGCAGAAAAATTGTAATACCTACCCTTCATCCTCTGCCTGATCCACTCTGCGGCAAAGCTTTGTGTGTGTGTGTGTGTGTGTGTGTGTGTGTGTGTGTGTGTGTGTGTGTGTGTGTGTGTGTGTGTGTGTGTGTGTGTGTGTGTGTGTGTGTGTTTGGAGGAGGTGAGCTTTACAGGGATTGTGAATACTTGAATATGTGCATCATGCTGTATTTTTGTTGCGCTTACACGTAGTTGCCAGTTTATTAGGCACACATAGCTGAAAAGAATGCGAGTCTAAATCCTAACCCCTTTCATGAGAGTTATTGTGTTCAGGTTTTCGTTTTAGATGTGGATTCAACAGTATGGTCATTTTGGAGGCTGTACTCGAATTGAATTATCATACCGAGAGTTTTTTAGAATATTAAGTCTCCCCTCATTGAAACAAGTGGGTTGCATGCATGTGATTGTGGGCGGGCACAGGCCATATATGTCATGGACAGATTTATTTAAATACTTACAATGTTTGCATAATGTAAAATTTGCAATTTTATATGATGCATCTTGGTTTAAAATTAATTGGGTTTATTTTCTGATTAGAAGTATATGATGTGCTCATTTGAACAGCTTTCAACAAAAACAAAAAACAAAAATCACCAAAACAAAATTCCTGTCTAGACTTCTGCCACCCGACAGCTTTTTCTGCTCCACCTGTCTTTTCCAACTGCTGACCCATAATCCCACTTACTAAAGATGGTTTCTAGAGGTTGTACATAAAAATGATAATGAAAAAAAAAAAGAGGAGTCCGAGTAAGTTCAGGTCAAAAGTGGCATCAGCACTGTCTCTCTTTCTGGAGAGATATTACCGATTTTTGATTTTTGTGAATATATGCATATTCTGAATTTGATTCCAGCAACGCAATTCAAAGAAGCTGGGACATGAGCAACATGATACTAAGAAAGTTGAAGAATGCTCAAAAAACACCTGTTTTGAACATTCCACAGGTAAACAAGTCTGAATCAGTACAAAGTGATGGCATTGTGATCGGGTGTGAAAGGCTCAGTCATTCACAAGCGAGGATGGAGCAAGGGGCACCACTTTGTCTAACACATAACTGTCTAAGGGAATTACTAATTGGACTCGAGAGCCCTTCAGAAAACAATTTACCGTCAGTAAATATAGTGTACTCTTTTTTGTTTGTTTACTTTTTGGAATCGGGGTTCACACAGTCTCCTCCTCTCCGAGGCTGCATGTACTACTGATAAAATCTTTGAAAGGTTTAGATGACAACCTCTTTGAGCTGCACTTTTTTCTTGGAGCTTCCAAGAAAAAAGCAAAAATATCAATGTACATGACAAGCCAACAGAATGGCAGATAAACAATAAGCCAAAGTTCTAAGTTTTAAACTGAATGTTCTTAAAGTCACTTTCAGGTTGTTTCATAATGCATAATAATTTGAATTTAATTATTATGGAAATGAAGGCCTTAATAAAAGACATGTTATCTGCAGCATCTTGGCATGCTACCACTAAGCAATGCACAGACACAAGCTGAGGTCAGGAGTCAGTTGCTCGGCAGATCCGTTCTGTGCCCCTGATTGACTATGGTTGATATTTAGCTTAATGGATAATGCCCACGGACTGATAAAAAAAGGTGAATGTTAAAATCAACTCATGGACATAAACATCAAGCAGTTTGTAGTGGATTAATCTACACATAATAAACCCAGCATCTGGCAGATTCTTAAGTAGGCATATCCATTTTATATTGATTCAACTAATTTTGTCAAGAAATGTGTTAATTTATAACTTAAAAACATATTAGATCTCCTTATTATGAAGAAGTGGACTAAATCTAAGGTCACTTAGCCTGTATATATTTAACATTTTATTTCAATAACTGTTAATGTCGGTTTTGGATTTGTGTACAAAACATCTCTGCAGTTCCATTAACTTTCACAGTGGTAAACATAAAATTACATATTTTATACCTTTTTGTGTAACCAAGAAGTTGTAAAGCCACCCACTGAATTGGCATCATGACAACCAGTTGAGAATTCATTCAGAGGAATCATATTTTGTGGCTTTCCTGACTCGTTCAGTTCAGCAGGTACAGTTTCATAGCCAGGTTTGTATGCCTCTGCTGAGATTGCGGCATTTCAGGAAATGCTCTTCGGCTTTACTCCACCACCTGTGGTGGCTCGAAAAAGTATTGATTTCCCTCTGCCCTCGTCCTGTCATTGTTACTACCAGAATTAAAACGAGGACAGCATCTCTGATGGTCACCAGATTGAAGTATCCCAGACTTGTATGAGTTACATCTCAAATGTATAACTATGGAAACATTCACCTTAATGTTACATTACCATTGTTGAAGTTAAATAAACATAAAAAGGTCCACGAGTGATATCTTTTCTTTATGCATATATCCTTTAAATGAAGTTAAATTGCCCTGTAACTTTACAACAACAACATTAGTTCTTTAATCGGACAGTGACAGAAATTTCCAGAAGATGTTGTACATTACTGCAAACTGTTTCCAGAACATTGTCTTGAAAAGACCTCCTACTTTACATTTCTTAGTCTGGTTGGTGTTATGAGTGTATCATTATATGGGCAAAGAAGAAACCATCCTTATTTCACAGTTCTGCACGTAAAGCATGTAACATTATCTTTCTTTGCTGAAAATGGTTTGTTTGATTTGGAAAAGCTGTGCCATGATAATGTAATTGAACAACACATACATATCAATAAAACTAATATTTATTTTTTACATTGAACTAAAGAGTATAGTAAATACATCACTGGAGATCCAAGACAATAAATCTGAATGTGTTTGTGTGTGTCTGCCTCAAAGTTAAATTATTAATTCATTTGAAGTCTGTTGATGTATTGCAATATTTTTGTATTAATTTTTCACTTGGACAAACACTGAAGGTGGACATACAGACCCAGAGGGCGGTCTGTTCCATAATACAACAGGGGAAAACTGTGCTTATGTATATGTATTTGAGTATGAGCACTTCGTATGGGCCCGACACTCTGTGTTGACCCTCAGTCAAACCAGTCATAAATCCTCTGAAATACCTTTCTCTATGATTAAATGGTATTCTGTTCCTGTGAAGCCTCTTAAATGGATTTAAAAGTGAAGCCAACCAATCTTGTACTGCTGGTGAAAGCAAAAACTGGGAGAGATTAGAAATAAATGGGTGTTATCGATGCAGAGGACACAGGTAAGAGTTTAATATCACAGGATTTTAAGCACATTACCTTTTTATCAGATTATAATTTTGTCTGTAGGAACACACCCCAAATCTCCAAAGCATCAGCATGGAAATTCTGAGATTTGAGGGGTGCCATTAAACAAGTATAACTTGATTACACAAGAGCAAAAGTAGCAATTTACTTGGTAGATGCCGTGAAAAACATTGTTTTGATGTCAAAACCTGCAACCTCTGACTGGCAACATTTTGGGCACCAAAGCATACTAACAAGATTACCTGTTAAAGATAAAAAAAGAAAAAAATTGTTAAGAAAAACACTGTAACAGTTTAAAAGTTAACTTCTAGACAGTGACTTGCTGTTCCTGTCTGCAGCGAGCCAGCCTCCTTGTCTGGAACAGAAATCCATCAGCACTACTATCTCTGTGTGTCTGCCCCGATCTGTCTCTGTCTGTCCGTGTCCCTAACCATTGCAGTCTGTTTCTATCTGAGATAGCGACTTTGAACTAAGAACATTACATGCTGTTGTGTGACAGAAAAAGTGAAAGTGTCGTTCGAGGCCTTGTGTAATCTCAGGAGTGAAGCCCGCTGTGCTGTTTGAAGTGTAAATAAACATTGGCTCTGTCACCAGAAGTTGATGAGGAATGTGACATGTCTTTGATAAAACAATTCATCGGCCTTGTAAGTGTCTTCAGCATTCACGGTCTACAAACTCTACAACCACTCTGGACATGTGCCGACTGTTTGTCATTTTAAAATAGGTTTGATAGACTTGTGTTCAGGAAGCGAGAAGGGAGTTTATTTAATTATATATCTATTTATTTATCCAGACTTTATTTCTACAACTCACAGCATGGGGCCGTTTTTTTTTTTTTCTTGTGGTGGAAACAGTTAACACATTAGATTTCCTCATGGCAGATTTATCAGTTTATTGGGAAAGCTGTGGGTGGCTTCAACATGTTGTCCTTGTGCTTTCTTCATCAGACTTTCAAAGTTTTTATTCTTCCTGTGTGTGTATGAGACTATAAGATGAATAAGATTAATATCCTGCTCAATTTCTGTACCTGCTTTAGCCGTCATAGCATTGACAAATGTATGTTTTGAGACATGCATACACACATATATAATATTCACGGATCGGACACCAACAAAATTAATCCAACAGGAGGAATTTCCCACACATTATTCGTCTTCCACGAAGCCGAGAAAACTGGGTTTCATCCTGGCATCCCTTCCACACCCTGTTGCCACTAATGTCATTAAGACACCATGAAGGACCGATTTGGTACTGTGACTCAGTTGCAGCTGTCTCCCATTTGACAGCTGGCAACGAATTCGTTCACTCACAAGCGGCAAAATTATTTCGCTATTTTCGCATTGTTGTTGACGCTTCAGAGCATAAATGTTGAACCCCACAGTGTTTTGGTGGCACGGGCTGATTTGCATAAATTTTTGTTTTGTAGAGAGTTTGTTGATGTCAAAAATTAAACTAAGTATACTCAACCCACTCATGAGTGAATGAAAGCATTTAATACAGTCTGTAAGAGGAGGCTGATGTTTTGGCAACACAGCATTGACAGCTTTTGTCCTAAGTTTCTGATTCAGCTTTAAAACATGATGCGTAATCAGCGTTTCACTAGCTTCCTGTTTTTTTTTAAGACAGAATAGTTTAATTAGCTAAGAGAGTCAAAGCCAAGAAAGTCAAAAGAGAGTCATTGAAAAACTCAAGCTCCAACAAGATGTATACTGATATTTTATTTTCAGGTCACACCGGTCTGACTTCCAGAACATGGGCAGCACTTAAAGGCCTCCTATTTGCCAATTATTTCAGTCAGCATTCTGTCTCCTTCCAATGCCCTTAAGTAACCTTACAACCTATGTGCACATCCCCATGATAGAAAACACTCCTGCAAGATCCACAATAACATTCCTTCAGCACTGTTTTGCAAGAATACTGGTAAGCTTCATCTAGTTTGGACACATACTGCAATCCAAACCTTAGGGTAAATTACAAACAATTTGTGCAGTTATTCTTTTGACTTAATTTAAGCTCATACATCCTGAAATTAAACATTAAATCACCCAAACCACAAATATCCATATTCGTATCCGAAAAAGAAACTACACATATTAAAGGATCAATATGCTCCCTAATAACTCCCTGGACTCAATTACATTTTAAAATCATTCCTTTTTTTATCCTTTTTTTTTAATCCCTCATCTCCCCCTCTCTCCTCCCCCAATGAGTCCTAAACTATCGTCTTGTCTACCTGTGCATCTGTGTGTATGTATGCGTGAGAACTAATGCATCTGCCCTCGGCTTGCTCTCCAGCTCACTCCTGCAAGCAGCCGCGGAGCCCGGCCAACGCTGACGTCGTGGGTCTGGACCTGCCCTCCTACGGTTACACCCTGGTGTACAGCTGTCAGCCAGGTTATTTCCTTTCCGGAGGTTCAGAGCACCGCGTCTGCCGCTCTGACAGCAGCTGGACTGGCAAGGTGCCTGTCTGCAGAGGTATGTGGTCAGCAGAGGTCTGCGAGGATGGAATAAAAGTTAGAAAAGTTCAAGGGGAAGATTGTGCTCATGCATAAAGGTAGAGGGAAGTCAAATAAAACCCCAATCAAATGTAATGAGACAATGTGGTTTCTTTGATGTTTTCTGCGTCACTACACTGTCAACTAATTGCGATTGATTCTTTTTTTAGTGTGTTTTGATTTGTAAGTGCTTGTTAGAACTGAGCCCCGAGAGATCTCGCTAAACTGAGGAAAAGTTTAATGCGGGCGGCAAGTTACAGTTTAGCAATGTTTACTTTCCCAACATCCTCCAGCTGTTAAACTTGGCTGTGTATCACTACATCTTTGTGACATACATATTTATGTTTTTCTGCAGCCGGTTCCAAATCACATGAGAAAACTGTCAAACCCTTTACAGGGACACCGAGCCCAAAAATAAGTGGTGAGTCTTCAAATGCACAAGCTGTTCATATGGTAGCCATGTAAGTCAGCAGTCTTGCATCTATGTTTTGGTAGCTTTAGCATCAACTATAGGAAAGTATCTTTTATAGTACAAACTGGGTGTCATTGTTGCTCTGTAGCTGCACGGTGGGTTGAGTTTATTGACTAGACCTGTCTCAGCAAAATCATCAAACTTTCGCTGTCTTCATGGGTCCTTTTAGTCTCCAAGTCAGCATTTTTCACACTACAGGAAATTAATTAGCATATAATGAACGTTATTGGCACCGAACCTGGTGTGTATTGCTTTTATTATGTTATGGTCATACCATATTCTGTGACCTCTTTTGCAGTTACATATGTTGTACATTCTAACAAATTAAGCTTGGATTATTGGTACAAACATCTAATTAAATGTAATTAGTTACAGGAAATATTAATGGGTCATGATATGTTCATTTTATAATACTTGATGCATATAATCTAATAGGTCTATAATTGGTGCAACAATGTAATTATTTCCAGATGATACAAGCATGTAACTGGTGGAGATTTTACATTGTACCAATAAGGTCATTATTTGTAATACTAAACAAATGAAATTGTGTTTAGTGCTAATTAGCTCATTTTAACATGCTTGCGTGTTAAACTAAGGTTGTGAACATAGTAAACACCACATTACAAATATCAGTATGGCATAATGAGCATATTGGCTTGCTTACATTAGCACTGAGCTCAAAGCTGCTGTACTGTTAAAGGTAGTTATTGAAACATACAAATATACAAGAGATATTTCTGTGTAATCTCGTTGTCTTGACTATTACCCTTAGACTGAGGGGGTACAGTGAGCTCAGACAATGATCTAGGTAAGCTAACCAAATCTAACCAGTGAGGTGAAACTGCACTGTGGAAGGAAGTAACATGAATTTTTAAAAATCTCTTAAAAAATTATTTTTTTCTTTTACTCATTCTGTATTAAACAACTAAAGCTATTAACAACATCAGAATGTTGCAAAATAATGTCACATTCCATCTAAGTGCGCCGTGTTATGCCAGCAATTACTGAAAATTATCGAGTATATATAGATAATCATCCTCACTATTATTAGGTTTAATTCCTGGTACTAAGTACAGACAGTCACCTCTTTGAAAGGATAATTGCCTTGTAAATAATTGCCTTGTAAATAATTACTGCAAGATAATGACTGTTCTGTAAAAGTGCTCTAAAAAGTTTTCATGAAGAAGTTGTGCCAAGTTTGCAGAATGAGGCCCGGGTTATCTTTTCCAGAATGTATTTAATTATCATTGATTGAGATTGTCAAAGCATATAAGCAACATGATTTTATTCAAATTGAATGAAAATACCGTTATCAGCTGTTTGATATGTTGATTCCACTGCACATCCAATTACCATTTTCCAGTGTGGGTGCAAGTAGTCAGCTTGCATTAAAAACATAATTTTGATTTGATGTTGTTAGACAACGCTGGTTAATAGGAATGAGATCAGCAACATGTTCTTTCTCATTATTTTAATGACATTATTTAATGAGTTTTCCGTTCCTTTCCTTAAGTTCCTGACAACGTGTTTGCCCCTGATTTCGTCTGGAAGGGTTCCTATGATTACAAAGGCCAGAAACAGCCGATGACTTTGACAGTCACAAGCTTTAATGCCTCGACTGGAAAAGTCAATGTAACTTTAACCGACAGTAGCATGGAGTTTCTACTCTCTGGTGAGTCATCTATAAATCATCTGTCTTCTTCTCCCTCCTCTCCGCCTCCCCTTTCCTCCTCTCACTACCTCTTTGTGTCACTTCCATTTATTCTGAGGGTACCTCATGTCAATCAGTCAATCACCAAATGATCTCATGCATGAGAGTGGAAATTGACTATTGGCTGTAAAGACGGATGTATTGGTCTGCACTGACTGACTAACTGCCCACTCAAGAGTCACTCCCCTCCTCCCCTCCTCCCTCGACTGTTTTCTCTTCTGTTCTTGTCTTTTTCGAACTGCTTCTCTTCTGCTTTTCTTCATTTTGTCGCTGCTTCTCTCTCTTCTTTTATCATTCCCCCACATTCGTACTGCTTCATCACTTTACTCACACCGCTTCTCGTGTTGCCTCTACCTTGTAGGAGTGTACAAGCGCCAGGAGGCACGGTTAATGCTGTTGCTGTACCAGATGAGAGCAGTGGCCCACAGCTCTTTGAGCAGGATTACTGATGAGACCTGGGCAATGGATGGATTTGTGAGTATACGCAGAAATTTGAAGCAGCAGGCCAGTGATCTTTTGAAAAAAACCAAGAGCTGTGACTGTCTGTTATTTCATTAGACTTGTGTATTTATTTTTTCTGCTTCAGTCTGACAGACACACAGAATATCACAGGCAATGGGACTGTTACTACTTGGGAGGCAAAAATAAGCCTTCCCTCAACTGAATCCAGCCAGTGTTTCTTCATTATTAGTCTTTTCTCGTCCCATTTAGCGTGCCAAAAATGTGAAAAGAAATTATAATGCATGAGGAGAAACTGTAAATATGAGCATACTAGTAATTTCCTGGCTTCTTCTCTGTTTTTGTTTACATATATTTACATTGGCTCTATATCAAATGCACCCAGTGCTCTGTATGAACTATTTCAGCGTTCCCGCATTGTAAATTTGCTGAATAAGCTGACACACAGTTGACATCTAAGGGCCGAGACACAAATGCAAAGAAATGTTTGTTGGTGGGATTGAAGTCCTTCTAAAATAAACTTCAAGGACCACTTAAAAACAGCATGTGACAGGTGACTGCACACGGCAGAGCTATTGATAGCATTCTGCAATGCAGCATCCAGAGGGAGGTATCAGAACACAAAGGGGTTATTTTTGAATGTAGTATGACAGAATGTGTTGATCGTCGTACTAAAACAATATGTGCAGTTTTTGATTAGGGGTAGAATAGATGCAACACCTTCTTAGATGCTAAGAAAAATCCAACATGATGCATGCTCTTGAAACAAAGCAGACATTTCCTTGAGCTCTGTGTTATTTTTGTTTCTACCAGGTTTCAGCTGAGCCTGAGGGTGGCAGCTATGTGTTCCAAGGCTTCATACAGGGTAAAGACTACGGACAGTTTGGACTTCAGAGAGTTGGTATGTGTCTTTTCAAATACAGTGAGTCCCATTGCCATTGGCACGCCTCCGCATATTTTATTTTCATAGAAGTAAAGAAAAGAGATGATCTTTAAATCCTCCACTCCACTCAAATATGTGTGAGAGTTTCACACTGGAAGGCTGATGTTTCTTTGTTCTCACCTTACATCTGAGTTGAAGATGTACATATAAGCATGATTTGTGACATCACAAAGCCAACTGTGGTCCTCTGTACAACTTGGAAAACTTGAAACCTGAAGAACACAAATACTGTGAAAGGACTATTGAGCGAAAGAGAGAGACGGAATTTTTCAGTGAGCGAGATTAAATACTTGCAGTTTTAGACTTTCTTAACAGCTTTTTGTTGAAAAAACATGCCCTCAAACGTGTCTATCCGTTATTGCAAATCTATATAATATTTCAAAAATGTTGCAAATGTAGGAATAAGGTAACATTTTGTTGAGATGGATATGAAAACATCTTTTTGTAAATAGATGTTTCTCCTTCATTGGGAGATCTATTATTCTCTTTGTACACAGAGAGAGAAAAGACATTGAGTATTTTATGATAACATATTGGTTCTTTCTAGTAACACCCCCCCCTCCCATGGAAACGTCATACCATGTCTTCATTCAGACACGTGGAAAGAACATCTAAAATCCACATTTAGGTGTTTATTTAAGTTCAGATTTCTGCTCTGTAAAATTATTATGAAATAGTACATACTTAATTAAATAAAATATCAAACTTGTGACAAAATGTTGATTATTTGTGTGTCTAGATGTGTATGGGATTTTATCATACACGTCAGTCATTCTCTCAAAATAAGGTTTGGCTTGTCCACTGAGCTAGAAATCTCCACGTCAGTAGCACTAAAACTTTCCAGGCTTATCCCTTATTTTTAAGGTTTTTACAGAAGGGTTCATTCATATATCATTCATAGCCGGGTTTTATGTGCCATTTTATTCCTAAGAACATAGGAACATTTTTTTATAGCTGTTGACAATATTTTCTGATTTATGGAGTGATAAAAAGAGATATCAACTGGGGAATTTTATACCTATCAAATATTACTTTTTTTCCTATTCACCTATAGTGTTTAGTGTTTAATACGTTTGGATTAAATTGCAGCACTCACTTTATAACCCAGTTATAAAAAAATGTTATTAAAAAAATAATGCCACATAATATCTTTCTCTCTATTGATAGCATACATACATTTATAGTATGTGGCCCCTAATCACCCGCTGACAACCACTCATGTCTTGTGGCACAAAGTGGATTATTCCCTTCCACATCATCGTCCTTTACGACTTTGTGCTCAACATTCCTGTTGTCATCATCTCATGATTGTCTTCAACAAGATTATTACAGTAACAGTGATCATTATCACTATGATCATTATGGTTGTCGTCTTTATCAACGGGCTGCTGCGTCTCCGACTTGTCATCATTGTGATCATCTTCTTCTTCATTATCATCATCATCATCGTCACCAGCAGATGATGCGTATGTCTCTATTTCTTTCATTTATTTTCTCCAGTGCCATTTTGCTAATCTCAATATTTTTAATGTTTTTCATCCATTGACTACTAAGCTTTTTGCTAAATATGATGTTTTTCTTCCAGGTCTGAGTGTGAGGGAGAATATTACACTCATTGACCCCGAAACCAATGGCTCTACCAACAGCAGTTCTGTCGCTGTAGCTATCCTCGTGCCTTTCTTTGCCCTCATCTTTGCAGGCCTCGGATTTTATCTCTACAAACAGCGGTATGTGTCGTATCTTTGTGCCTTCCATACCAGCCTGGAATCCCAAATGTAGTAGCTACTGTAGTCTTTGTTGGTTTGTTTCCCACCTGAGAGAGAAAGTACTACATTTCCATGAGTGCGTTTCCCATGTTGACTCTCAAAGTTATCTACCACAGATCAGATGCTGGAAAAGTTTTGCAAACCCATATTTATGTGGATGTTTGTACAGTTGCAGCCACAGGAAATGCACATCAAGATGAGGTAGATAAGTACACTGTGGCCCACTTCCACAGCCTGCTTCACTGCAGCAAGGTTCCTCACTTGATACAGTAGCTTACTCTTGAGAGGCTTCAAAGCATGATGCAATGTTAGTCAATGTGTTGTCGGGTTACACAGCAGTATATGTCATTTTTAATGAGTGACTTTAATATAGTATGCAATGTAGTGTATTCCTCTCTGCATGTGTATGTGTTGTGCGTAGTCCAGTGGGTTTTTGTCTTGATTTACAGAGTACCTCTCAGAACAGTGCATACAGCAAGAGCCTGTGACATGTAAATTCTGCACTCATTACGTTAGTTACCAGTGAACAGGCACAGGCTCTTCTGACTGATCTTTTCAACAATAATTACCATTCAGCCTAATTTACCTACTGCAGCTGTCCACACAAGATAATGGAAAGATGTTTATTGGATTGGAAGGAGGGGAGATAATTGGGATACTGTCTCTCAACTAATATGCAACCTCATTTTTCTTTCCCCACCCCCCCAGGAAAACAGATAAAGCGCAGTACACAGGATGTTCTGTCCATGAGAACAACAATGGACAGGCCACTTTTGAGAATCCCATGTACAACACAAACACTAAAGCTGCTGAGGGGAAAGTCGTCCGCTTTGACCCCAATCTCAACACCATCTGCACCATGGTTTGATGTCTACTGAGTGAAAGAGGAACAAGTGGAAGGAGAATACAACTTCTCCTTCTTTTGCTCTACATAAATATATATACAGACATTTATATTTTTCCTGTTTCTGATGACATTCAACAAAGACAAAGAGTTGATCAGAAACATAAAGCACATTTTCAGCAACACTTACGGCAGTTGCAGTTGATCGTATACAGAATCTCAAAGATTAATGAGAAAGGAAGGGGAGGTCGCACACCTTTCCAGATCTTCCCGTAGCTCGGTGAAGTAAAGCGTTCTTTACACTCTGTGAGTGTTGGCTTTATGAATAAAAGAGCCTCTGGCATATAGATAAAATTGAGTATTTTATGCTCTTTAGTATAAATATATAGAGGGGTTACTTCACAATGCCAAATGAAAAATTCAAACTTTTTTTTCTAAAATAATAACAGCCCAGATATTGACCCTGTTTTGGTTTGTTTCTGTCTTCGTCTCATGTTCCCCTGATGAGTTACTTTCTCTTATGGAAGAGAGGAGCCTCTCAACTGTGAGTTGATCAATGTAATCTTTAGAGTCTATTTTCTAAGCTGTGGGGTGTGAGAGAGGGGATTAGGAAGTGGACAAGAAACTGCCTCTCTTTAAATAGTGTCGGTGCTGTAGTCTGTTCAACGTTATATGGCCAATTTTACCTCTTAATTGGATGGTACCTCCTACTGACGAGATATATGGCCAGGGATTTAATTACTGAAGTGCAGTACCATTTTTCTGGAGTGCCGCTGGGAATGCTAGGGCTTTTATTGTTACAGTGCAGGTTCTCTGACAACAATAGAGTACATTTTCTTCACAAGAAATATAGTCAACATTAAGGTTTATTATCAAGTTGAGTGCGGTGAATTTGTTTACGACAGAGCTGTTCTTTAAGGATGAGAGTTTAAATTTGGTCTATCCTAGGCACACTGTATCTTTCAGTATATTAGTCATTTGGGGCTGTACTCATGTCATCCATGTATTTTATCTGTTCCTAAGTTATTGAAACTGTCCTGAAAACTGATTTCTCTTGAGGTAATTTTTCTTTTTATGATTTTCCAGCTTTGTGTCCCAAATAAACCAAAATCAGAGTGAATTACCCCTAGCCTTGAGCCTGTGTGTATCAAGAATCTCAAAGTAGGAGTTGCTTAATTGTTTCAGGGGTTGTTGAACAAAAGAGAGTTGAGAATATCTACAGTGCACAGTACCTACAGCTGGCCAGGTTTCCCAGAAGTTTATTTAAGCCTGGAAGTCAGTAAATCAATGTGCAAAGATATGTCGGTGGGCAGTCTGTGGTCGGGTGAAGCTTGTTGTCTTGTTCAATTTTAGTACAAACGTTGACATGCGTCTGCCTCACTTTAGGGTAATTTCATGACAGAACAAGTGCAACCTCCACATCCATCCTGGTTTTTCACACATTGAGCAGTGTTAGTCGTTCTTTAATTCTTTTGGGAAACCGTGCCTTAGTCAGTAAATAACCTGATCCACACTCCTACTTGGAGAAACTTGATGAACGCACAGCCTTGGCCTATTTTATTGACGCCCACTGATACAAATGATTTCATTGTCTCACTGAACCATCAGCTTCTGCCAACAAATGTACAGTATACATGAAAAGATTTGCACACTTAAACATGAGCCACCATCAGTGTTGAACTACCATCCATCCATTTTTAAAAGAAAAAAGTAATTCCACACTGTCATCACATTTCTACATCATTGCAGTGCCTTGAATACTGTATGGGCATATGTTTTTAAGGAAGACATAACATTTATTGCATTAGTAAAACTGTACATCCGTGTAATTTATCTGCACAGTTAACAATGATTCAGCTGATTGATGTCAGCTCTGACAGTTTATCTAAAAAGAGGTGTTTAAAAAGCAGCTCATAGTTTCATATCTGTGCATGTTGGCAAAAAGTGATCCAGTATAGCAATTGCTGCTATAGTACTTTGTACCACTATGTTGATTCCTGTCATTGCTGTTACATTTTGTACATTTATACAGTTTTGATACTTGATGGCATTCTTTGGCAAGATGTCTTGTGTTATCGATATGTAATATATTTTGCGAGTTCATATTTCTTATGGATGAGAAAAAGAAATGCACCTGGCAAAAACAGTATACGGCAAGTCGGTCTCACATCAGACTAGAGTAGAATGCTTTTAAATGTACCACACAATTGTTATCCCATTCAACAACAGTCTCTGTACATGAATATGTAAATATTACGAAACTTTTGTAAAGAGATATATTTTTTATGCAAATAAAGCATTTGTAAGTTATTGAATATGTTGTGTAAAATTTCACATGTAAATGTCATGTAAGATCAAAAATGTTTTGTATTTTTTCTTTATCAGCAATGTATAAATCCTTAATTTATATATAAAATATGAAACAATGAACTGCAGTGTTGCTATTCTCTTCTTTTATTCATTGAGATATTGTGGCTTTGTTCAGCCTCCGTTTCTGAAACTCTGCACTCTTTCGCTGTGTTTGCAATGTAAGAAAAGTGGTTCCTTACTAAGCACAGAGCTTTTATCATTCAATCTGCCGCTTCTTTCCATTTAATGAGTTTTGTACTTGCTGACCACGGCTTGGTTTAGCCAAAATAAGATCAGTACTGATATTATCTCTGTCCAAGGTACACTGTAGATCTTCTGAAACTGCCTGTAGCAATACATTGCAGAAAGTAATCCTTGTTAACACCTGGTGTGAGCAGAACCTAAGTCTCAACCTTTTTTACACACAAAAGAGGTGACATAGGGGTATAATTTAAACCCCATCTCTGAATATCCGTACTTTCAAGAGCACTCAAACTGCAGCATTAACTTTGCTGATCTTTCCTCATCTCCGCTGTAATCTCCTGGAGTCTTATTTCGCCTGCCTCTTTTTCTGTCACCAGCAGTGGTTACAAATAGCTGACATTTACTCTAGAAAAGAGCTGAAATGACATTTGATTTTACTTTACTTTGAATATAAGACGGATTACAGTTGTATTTTTGTATTTTTTCAAATCTTCAAGGTGGGTTATTTTCCAAATCAGCCATTTATGAACTCTGGTAGTGGTACAGCAAGTACCAAGTAGGAAAAGGATGTTTCTTACAGGCATTACATGAACTGTGAAGCATTTGAATGAAACGCCATTCAGCATGACATGGTTTTCTATAGTACTTGTAACTGAAACTGCATAATTCTGTAAAACATCAGTATGTCTGAGAAAGGTTTGTTAAAGTTATCTTACTAATATAGTATTCAGTAATAATCAAAGAAATTAGAGATAAGGACTAAATCCACAACACTTCATGACAGACAGAATCAAAGAAGGTGGACACCTGCCGCAGTCTTGGCAACATGTGGAGGTGACAGACTGTCAGGCCGTGATGTGACTAAGATTAATCCAATTACGGCAATCAGAGTAGAGAAATTGCCAGGGAGTGTGACAGATATCACCGAATGCTCAATAAAGAAAGCATGAAGAGCCCCCATAAAAATCAAGACGACTTGCGCTTGACTGGCAGTAACCAGTTTGATTTCCAACTTAAGGTTAAGCATATACTTTAAAGTCTAAGCCTGGGATTTATCTATGGATTAGAAATATTTGCCAGAAGGATTTTCAATTGAAGTTACTCGAAAGCTTCATCAAGCAGATTTTACCCAAGGGGTGATGATGTAATATAAGCTGGTGCTAGGCCGAGATGTCAAAGAGGCTCAGGCTGTTTGTTCAGTACGGTGCATGCCTGCTGTAATACACTAATGGCAGCCACCTCTAAACACTGACTTTGACCCCCTGTTTGCTCTCAGAGCAGCGTATTGCCTCATTAGACCTCTGGTTTCTATGTCGGGAGAATCCTCTGAGGAATCTCTCTGTGCTCCTGCTGCAGTTTGTACCATGTCATCCTACAAATGCTCTATTGAGATCTGGTGACTGAGCAGGTTAGTGCAGTAAGCTGATTTCACTGTCCTGTTCATGGAGGAATCCGCGGTCTTGTGGCGTGGGCATGTGCCTGCTTTAGAAAATCAATTTGCAGAGGTGCATGCGCGGGCACAATGAAGGGATGTTCCTGGCTGCCTCTGATGTGCAGATACCCCGTGGCGCTCCTCCACTTTCATCACAGGCCTGTATGTATGCTGTGAAATCACACCCCGCAACATCGACAGCCAGCAATATTGACACGTTGCGTGGTGGAAGCAACTCTCGGCCGTGTGCATAATAAAACAGCCTCTGTATGAGCAGTGTTGATAGAACCATCTAACGGGCTGAGTTTTCCCCTCTTTACCCTGCGTTGCACAATGTCTTGTGTTTACCAAAAGAAGCAGAAGTCGGTGAAGTTGTTGGTTTTCTCCCCGCGCGTGTTTAGGCATAATGAGTTGCTTCCATGGATCTTTTGGCTTTAATCTGCTGGATTGTCAGTTGACTAACTAGCCTCTCCCTCACTGCATATTTCAGTCTTTCACTAATGAGCCATTTTCCACCACTCTGCTCTCATTGGCCAGATGTCCTCAGGGTGGTGGACCATTCTCGATACAGATGGGAAGATGTTGAGAAAGGAAACCCCAAAGGAAATATAAGTTACTGACAATTTCCTCTACACATTTTTTTATTGAATAAGTCGGAGTTTAAACTATTTTGATGTGGTAGATTAGTGCGCTAAGTAACAGCATTTTCACTGCTTATAACAATGAAATTCATGTAAAGGTTATGTCTCGGAAAATAGCCTGGGATTTAATATTCCATGTAACGGTTTCCGAGAGCAGGAAGAGTTATATACTTTAATATACCCTTTTTAATCTTAAAGTGGATGAATAATGTAATTTCCTCCATAACCATTTCAGCTAAATAAATTTTTAACCAAGAGTTAAATCACATGGGCATTGGAAAATAGCCTACAGTAGATGAAGGACAGTCTCTGCCTGGTATGAATTAAAGGATGTTAAACGGAGGTCAATAAGCACGATCAACACTATATCTGGAGAGCAGCCGTCAGCTGAAAGGTCAGAAATTTGTGTGCGTCTGGAGTTTGGATTGTGCAGCTTCCTAAAAAGTCAATTTATTATTAGGCAGTTCTCATTATAAATCATGAGCATGATCCATAATGTAACACGTTCTTCCTACTTCTGGGATATCATACATTAGGTCAGAATATTACATTTTCAGATGGATATCTCTTTCTAAACTTCTCAAAATAGGCGTGAAGGAAAACGTTGACATTTTGGAAAATATGCTTATTTGCTTGGTTAGCTTTTCCGACTGTATTCAGCTAAGCTAAGCTAAACCACTGCTGGCTGTATTTTCATATTCATCAAACATACTCACATTTCATACGAGGGTGAATTCATTCTTTAATGAACTTATACATATAAAGGCAAAAAACGTGTCTTGTGTTCTCTTTTCATTTTTTCATTGTTTTACTCGAACAAATGTCTTTTCAGTAGGTTGTGTCGTGGCAACTGAAAATCAGTCGCATGTCTAGTGCAGATGAGAACACCAAGTTTGACATAATATTTCTTTTCTGGTCTAGAAGTTCTTTATTGCTTGCAAGCAAGAGCCACGAATCGGCAGCGCATAGATGATGACTGAAGAGAAGCAGTCTCTCCTACTCTTTTGTATAACCCAAAACAACAAAGCATTATCTCAACATCCGCCTCATGACTTCTTATAGACTTCAACCATTGTTGTGTGTCCTACATCAGGCTAAAGTCAAAAAACTCAAACACTAGAGAGGCCTCACCAACCCCCTTCAGGATGAACTCCTTACCAAAGACCCTTTGTGTTAATTTCCGCTGCACATTACTCCATATACGATACATGAATACATCCATTCATACCCTGCAATCACATAACTACCACAAGACAAAGCTCATGTCGTAAGCCCACAAATAATGTTGTATCTATATTGTTAAGTTTCAAATGTAAGGACAAAATATCAAAATAAAAAGGGACATTTAAGACTTTCCCTCACAGTTGAATACATCAATTGTTGCATCTCAACATCACCACTGACACTTGGAATGTCAGTGCAGAATATGAAGCAATTGCTGTGCATTACAGTAACCACCTCATACACTGCTGCAGAGACATATTGACACATTGTTTGAGTACATTGATGATGTTCATTAAACTATAACATGACATTTATACTTCTAGGCTAAATTCTTGATTAGATGACAACACACGAGTAGAGTTTTCTCGAGCAATAACTCAAGATAGATTGACACTGTGGGACACAACGTATAAAGATTGGAAAAATTTTATAAATGTCACCGGCTCATATCTGTTTATCCAGACGTTCATAGACATTCAGATCAGAGAATATCTTGGAGGTGAATAACAAAAAGCCAGCCTTGAGCCACATCCATGTGACCTTGATAGACCACACAAAGGCGGTGTGAACACTAAAGCTCCTCTTGACACATGACAACTTTGATCTAATTGCTCACAGGGTGTCCAACTTAATAGTCCCCCGTCTACAGCAATTAACTGTGAGAATAATTGAGAGAAAATTTCTAAATTAGCTTCTAATGCCTTGTGACACGCTCCTGAAGGAAGCGGATTCAATTTGATATGAAGTAAGCAGCAGCACACAACCCTTTTTTCTGCTTTTTCTTATTCCTCCTCTTTGAAGAAAAGAGAAAAAAAAATAATAAAACACGCTTTTGACCAGCCAATCACATCTGTCACACAAGACGTCCCTCACTGCGGAAAATCGCTTCTCCCAGAAGGCAGATCTTTAAGACATCAAATTGAAGCCGGTAATATACTCCGCTGTATGGAGGATGATGAGCCTTACAAAGAACACGAGTGCAGTTTTAAAAACACACAGCGCATTATTGTAATTTCATCATCTCACAAAGCCTCAATCACAGCAGTCATAAAAAAAAATTAAAAAAAATTTAAAAAACTCCTACGCTCCCCCCCCTCAGGAAAATCCAGAGAAAAAGAAATCCGACAATAGAACAGAGGAGCCTGCTTTTGATCGCTCAGGCTTGTGAGTGAGTAATTGGGCTTCATGATTGAAACAGCACGTGTATTATTCATTCACAGGGCCGGAGCTATTGAGCGGCATTTCTGTTCCTCGTTTATTTTCTTGGACTAACAATCAAAAATCAAAGACATATCTCATCAGCTTTATGTGGGACGGTAATAATGAATGACAGATCAAATGCTAGACAAAGAAGCATTTTGAAAATATTATTTTTGCATAAAATATGACAGGGAACTCATTCATGTGGTGTTAAGGGCTACATTGTATGATATGTACAGTCCTACTGATCCTTTTTGTCTTAGAAACCGAGAACATCCCAGAAAATCTGATTGACTGAACCAGTGATTCACTCTGTTGTTTCTGTGAGTGAAAACAACTAACAATAACACACCAAATACTCTGAATATCAGATAATCTTTTCGTTATATTTTGCTTTCTCGCTTTGCCTCTGCACACTGATCAGACTATTTACTCTTACTGGCTGCCTCACTAGGCACATCTGTACAGTGATCTTATATGACAGCTCTACAGCAAAGTCTGCCTTTGTTGGTTGGGGAGGTAAGGTTTGGGGAGTGAGACTGGTTAGGGTTGGGGTAAGAATATCAGTGTGAGCCAATCAGAGGCGAGGTAGAGTAGATCAGTTGGATCCATAGTAACATAATCACACCCTCCCCTATGGTGGCCACTTACAACGCAAAATGCCCTCTTTAGGGTCTGTAGGTATATAAAAGGCTTGATAACTATTAATAGTAACCATCATTATTAACTGGTCAATTTGAAGATAATTAAGCATTAGGTAATAGTTATTTCACTGTCAACAATGAAATGCTTTATTAAACATTTATTAGGCTTTTGTAAAGGTTTATAAACATCAGCTGCAACTTACTAATGAACGATACACAAATGTTTTTATAAACCATTTAATTGTTTGTTAACGCAACATTGTGTTTAACTTAACAGCTTGAAAATCATGTTGATGGTCCACTGACTTGTAAAAGGGTGAATGGTATGATGTAGAAAATGCCAATTTCTACATCATACTGCTTTGAAGGTGAAATAACTATTTACTTAATCCTTCCAAGCAAACACAAACACAACAGTTCTTGGTTTCAGCTGATTTATACACTGTTGAAAACATAGTTATGAATACTATATTCCATTTCTGCCTTTACAGAAGGTCCTCCATTCATCCTACACACTGGACCTTTAACTACATGACAATTATTGAGGTTGTAGTTTGCAGTTGGTGAAGATCTGCAATACAATACTGAGAGGTTTATCTAATATTTTGCCCACCCCACTTACATGTATGAGAGCGACACCTTTCTACGTAATGCATTCCAGTGTCACACCGCCACCTCTCGCTACCACCTCAACAATAAACATAAAGAAGAATTATTATCTTTCTGACATAACAGATACTAAAGCATTTTTTAGCTTCATAAAAAGAGAATTCATGGCAAAGCTGTTGTATGGATTTATTTTACATTGTACAGGTTTGTCTAAGTGGCCATGGAGTGTATACTGCATCATTTGAGGAGAAACATTGAGTGGGGGGAAAACTTGTGGTTATGAGGAATGCATTAGTCCGTATGTGACATTTCATCTTATCAATGAAATGTTTTGGCATGATATATGCAACCTCTCTGTGTGTCATAAATCATTGGACGCTGACATTTTGGATTGGGTATCATGCATGCTCTGCAGGAAGTGGAACTCATTTCAGCATAAAACTGGAGGGGAGGGGAAAGTGTGCCACATGTGATGCTATCTAAGCATATGATTGAGTACATTTGTCCTGCGAGGAATAATCGCATAGTGTTCTGCTGATGTTAATGTGCCACGGTGCTGCCTGCAGCGCCTTCTCAAAGAGGACGGCTTAAGTTGTCCATTAAGTAGCACACTGAGAGAACTTTGGGCTGTGCATGGTGAGGATTTGTGACAACTAAGTGGCAGCTCTAAGCACAGCTTTATTTATTCCTGTATTTAGTCAGATAGCTTTTTTGCTTTAGCTCTATGGAGTGTTGGTGGCTAACCGTGAACTTAACAATACCCCGGTGGGAGGAGAGACACTAGATGTGGTGTGTGAGCAGCCATTAAGGGGTGACATGCAATTTTGGAGTCAAGGATCGCTGGATAAGTGTGTTTTGGATTCTCTCCTGCTCAGACCAGGTTAAAAGCCCCAAAACACAAAGGCAGTGCTGCATTCTGGGATTCATGAGCTTAACAGTCTTTTTTTATATGGATAATTTGGCAGATTTTACCTTGAGGTAGATACAAACTAAATCACTCAGTGCGGTAAAACAACACTTTCATTCTAGCTGTTTACTGTAAATAATAGCTGTGTATCATGAAGGCTTGTGTTTAACATAATGCATGAGGCAGGAAGTCTGGAGGCGGCTACTTTCTCTTCAGCTGTCAGGGACAGTTTGATGGATGACCCAAACTGTCCCTGCCGTCTGCTGTCACTTCTGTTTGTCTCTTTACTAGATTTTGTTGAACCGTCTCTTTGGACAACACTGTATGGACATGTGTTATCTCCTCCCAATCTAATTTAAAAAGGGGGGAGCAATCTATTGACTTATGGCAGTCCTTCAAATCCTGCACAAGGACATTGGATTCCTCTTGGCTTCTACTTTTGTCTCCATCGTCTCCCGACTTACCAGTTTATTAAGGAAAGAATGATTTGGTTGGCTGTGTTGAACATTAGTTCGGTTTTTGTCCATTTCCTGCCCCTAATCATGTGGCATCTGGCCACAAAACTTCCAAGAGTGAGTGGTCATTCCTGAGCTTTGTGCCATTATCTGGCTTTGCATCATTTACTATTGATTCACACAATTAGAGCCATATAATGAAGGTCACTTGGGGAAGATTTTAAAAGTCACGATCAGAATCCACACAGTTTCTTTCTGCTGCTAGACTCTAGTATAGAGCGGCTTTTAACAGCTGCCTCTACACGCTCTTCTCTGCCAGATGAAAACAGTAAATACAGCACACAGAACCACCATCCTCCGCTCAAAATTCCCAATCGTGTAGCATGTGCAGAATTAACAGCACAATATTTGCCGAGATGAGGAAAGAGTTGCATAATCCGTTACGATACGATATACCTCAATGTATGAAAGATATAATGTGATAAGTGACGGAATAAATACGATGTAAGGTTTTTGCTGGGAGGGGAAAAAAAGCCTTTGCAAATACTCAGAAACCAAAATACAAAAAATACACTTTCAACGTGCCCTATGCAAACAGTAATGTGTTTATTTGACTCATGTTCATCTTTTCTGTTAAGCTCTCTTGACCACTGTGTACTTGAGACAGGGTTTTGTACATGGAGAAAAAAAACATAAATGTTCTGAATGCAGAAATCTAAAATACAGTGCAGGATTTTCACTCAGACACTCCAGGTGCTTTTTTTCCCCTCACTTTCGGCACAAAGCTGTTGGTACAAAAGAATATCTAAAAAGCTATAGTTTGCTCTTAAGCCGTACTGGCCTTTGTCTTCTGCTCTCCTGCACACCAGTGTTCTCCTTCGTCTTCACTTTATTCATTCTTCTGTCTTGCCTGTCTCGCTGCTGACCTTCAATCCGACAAAGAAAAGCACACCGAACATCACTGGTTCCCGAGCAACATCAGGTAATCTGATGCATACATGGGAAACTCCTAAGGCACCCTCTGTTTTGAGGGTGCGTCGCAACATGTAATGCATGATGCGTAGCGTGCCAGATAATGTTCCCCCGGGGAGTCATATGTGAAGTCATAACACATTTTGTGTCAGAAAGAGAATAAGAAGGAGCGTCGTGGTGCTTTTGCCTCGGTGGTGCTCGGGGCGCGGTCTGTCAGTCCTGACACGTTCGCTTGTCCGTTAGTCTGTCAGTCTGTCCACTGACACTTGAGTTCTGTAAAGACAACTCGACAGCTGCTGGCCAGGTTGCCATGGTGTTCCTGTTAAGGTCAAAATTTCCCCGCTTTCCAAAACATTTTTTTTTTTTTTACATTTTTACACTGTCATTTAGAGTCCTTATGTGTTCGATGACTTATTGACCTTTTCTATCAAGTCACCACTGGGCAAACATTGTGATGTCACATGATTTGATGCACACTAGTTTAGACAACATATTTCAGATACATTTCTATGTTAAGCCTCTCAGTCTGTCATTATGTTCCTCTTTGAGCAGGGTCAGCAGGGTTAAATTGCCTAAAAAACTTGGTTTCAGATCCTAAGTATTCTCTGTGGCATGAAATATTATTGACTAGACAAGCCAGGAAGCCATAAATCCTGAAAACAAACACCCTCACTGTAGGGTGTTTGACAGTGGCCTGACAATGAGCAAAGAATCCCAAATTATAAGGCCCGAGAGAAAGCAGGGATGAAAATGCATATACAAAAATCTCAAGTTGATCTAACTTTAACTATTAGGACTCAACGCAAGTGGGCTGTTGGTATAAGCCTGCCACTGGCTGTTTCAGTCTTCTTACGTGATATGGTACGTCTCTACAGGAAACAAAAACTGCCTCCCAGCTATCAACCTACATGCTGAAAATGGAAAGTTACCCTAGCAATAATTGGATCTCTGCATGTAAACAAGTTAGAAAGTGTTAACTTTTCTTTTGTGTACATTTAGACATTTTGCTTCCAGGGCCCCGCTTCTCCACCTGCAGATATTCTACCAAAACGCCTTTCTGCAGTGCTGACACACTGCTGTGTGGAGAGGTCTGGTGTCGTGACGCTAAACTTCAGCAGCAAATGTTGTGCACTTCTAATAACAAGCTGATGGAGAAAATGGATTGTCAGTGGCTGAAAATCGAGTGCTTCAAGGTTTGGCACATCACTCTGTCCACTCAGTAAGAAAACAAAAGCTCAGACAGAAAAGCAGCTGCCCGTAACAGTAATCTTGTGTGAAGTGTGTTGCTTGAAAACAAAAAAGCAAAGTCCCGGCTCTTTTCAAAATTCACTGTATGTAATTTATTTAAGCATGAAATAATTTGAATACAGTATGCAATTAATTCTTGCCTATATTTATGTGTAAATACATGAGTTGTGGCTATTAAAAGTCAAATATCTTTCCAGTTGTCATCTGCTAGTCATAGTCTCCCAGTCTAAGCAACGCTCAAACCTCCATATATGAGATTATTAACCAAGCGGGCTGTGTCGTGAAGCGGAGAGAGGAACAGGCTGACATTTGACCACAGGATGGTGGCAGAAGTGGTTCGTCTTGTCAGAGCCGTAACAGCAGTGAAATGCCACTGTCAGTTATTGTTCTGCGGTTGTCATGGCTTATGTGAATCCATTTTCTCTGTTTGAATACATTCTGTCAGTGAAGAAAAGGCCCAAACTCAAGTCTTCTTTGCCCAGTTTTTGACAGGGAGCATCTGACAGCAAATGGCTGCATGGCCCATTCACAGATGAGACACCCATCTGTCCTTGGACCGCCTTCTGTCTCTCACAATGGCTTCATTTTCTTCACGATTGCTTTACTCCTTTTACCTTGATCACCTGCCAGATCAGATTGGAAACTGTCACAGTGTGATCTCAGGCATCTACGCGCTTCATTGTTACACTGATCTGTCTGTCCGTACAGTCGGACAGATAGTATTTTTGGATTTCATATTATAAATAACTGATGGCATTGCCTGTTTGCGCGTCAGACGTCTGTGCTATATCTGCCTCGCACAGTGACAGAGAAAATATGATGCATTCCACTATTTGTGCGTATGAAAACACGGTCGCTGCTGCCCATACAGTGATAAACATCCTCACTATACAGTATATAGTAGTCTGACCATAGAAATCAACAGGGATTTTGCAAAGAAAAAAACAATTATCAGTTGTAGGGCAAAGTATGCAGTCATTTGGCGATCCAATTTACACATAGTACCTCAGCATTATTAGGTGTTTCTGCGGCCGGGATGCGTCCTGGGTTGGGGGGGGGGGGGTCCAGGAAGATGCTTGTTTTTCAACCCTGAGGGATTTCACGGAGCTTCAGCCTATATTTGACCTGGCAGCATGTACCCAGCCTGTCAGACACTTCCGTAGCTTTGAAGAAACTTTCCCTCAGCCCTTTTCGAGGCATCATGACATGACACTCCACTCTGAATCAGCCCCAACATCCCAAACCCAGCATCCTAACATCATCGGAAAAGTGTAGCAGTCAGACGTGTGTTCGAATCCATCTGGGATGGTAAGATCAGAAGTGTGTAGACTCTAATGAACCGGCTCAGGCTTCTGCAGGCTTTTTTTCATGTTTGGACAGAGAAACACATTACTGGGGAAAGAAAGCCAGATGCTTATTAAAATGAGTCAGCACAGGCAAAATAACTACCAAAACATGGTGTCGTATAAAAAAAATCAGTTAATTAACTCAGCTTTTGCAGAATTGCTTCCCCTAAAAAACAGTTTGTTTTTTGTCTCATTGAAACAAGATCTCATAACTCTTACAGATCTATCCAAGAGGCAGATCAAGTTAGAATAATTTGAGAGTAATTAGAGACTAGATGTCGGGACGCCTTAGAAAAAGTCGCGCAGTTTCGGCTCTTGGTCAGGCGTGTGTGTTAAACTAAATTAACTTGAAGCTGCTTGAAAATTCAATTTGGTGACTCGGCTGTCTGGAGATTGTTGAAACATGGAAAAACTGGAGGGGTGCTATTTTCTAAGCTTGCAATGTGTGTGAACAATACAGTAATGGCTCTCATTATCAGTGCTGATGTTGTTACATATTCCAGTTTTTGTCGGTTAAAGCAGCACAATGGCGTGACGGCTTTGTTTTGAGCAAAATAAAAAGGTAATTTGATGGAGTCTTTTTGAAACGAAACACACAGACGAGTTGGAGAGAAAATATTGCCAAAGGACCGACCACACTACATGAATTTCCACTTCAAACTGAAGTTCTGTTTTATAGCCCTTGTGTCAACGTCTCAATGTCTCACTATCACTATTTTAAATGTTTTTTCCTGCAGGTGCACAGGCAAGCACAGTGATCCTCTTTCTCCACAGCACGAGGTGTCTGTTAGCCTAAAGAGAACTGACACATGACCTCATAATTGTCAAGCTGGCTCGCTCTGACGGAGCGTGTGAAGACTGTGAGGTGACCATGAGATGACCGCAGGCTCCTGGAGCTATTAGCTCGCTAGATGTAGTTTAACAAACGTATGCAAGCCGGTAGAGAAGCTGCGATATTTCAGCGTCTGGGGACGGGGCGAGAGTAACACCGAAAAACCAAACAAAAACACGGTGAAGGCCGTCAGACTTCAAACAGAAGCAGTCAACCCGGTCCAAGGACGAGGTAGTGCTTATTAGCCTTGAGCTCTGGTAAAGGTTAGCTGAGTTCTGACAGCTCACTCATGGCACTCAGAGAACCAGGGTTATGCAAGTAAGCTCAAGTTATGTATCACTGTGTTTTTTTTTTTAAAAAGAATACATTTTGACATTGGTAGGTAACACTTACCAATGAGTAGTGACTTAATATCTATATAAATTACTGTGAAGCACCTATTAATGCCAGATCCTACAAGGACTGAGCCATTTAGAGTTTTGCCTCTATAACCTCCTAATTACTGCTTAGTGGTGGTGAGTAAGGAAGTTGTTTTACATGAATGAGTCTTATCAGCTTATATGTTTGTTTGTTTTTATTTTTTTTGGGGGGGGGGGGGGGGTTGGCCTTTATATGGCATTTTTGAAAGGACAGCTACAGAGATGACAGGAAACAGGATGAGAGAGGGGCAGCAAAGGGCCTCAGGCCGGGGCTCGAACCCAGGACCGCTGCAGCCAGGACCTGTCCACATGTATGGGTGCCCATAAATGACAATCTTAATATGATTTGCTCAGTGTAACAAGTCATAAATAAAGTCTATTTCTTATGTAACAAGATACAAACTATAAGTGTTAATGATGTCCAAATAACTCCAAATTAAGTCTTTCTTACTCAGGATAAGTTCAACATTCTTAATTGAGATCTTACTCATGACTTCCTCACCCGAAGTTTGACTCTTATTAACCTACACAGCTACGACTACTGAATTAGTAATGAGTAAGACCTCACTTGATGGCTCAGAAGTTGTAGAGGGTCATGCAGAATAAGGTATTGCTTTATAAGGGCTACTTAAAGACTAATAAGCTATTTGAATTAATAGCTTAATATGCAGGTATTTACTAATAGCTAATAAGCAGGTATTTACCGGTGAACATGTGTAGTTAACGGTGCGCGTTTATACAAAGTGTCACCATGAAATGTTCAAGCTATCCTCTTTTAAACCTGTGTATATAGTTACATGTGCTGTATTATAAGCGTCCCACCGAAATCGCATTGTCTTAAATTTGATCTGTGAGTTGATTTCCCAAATCCAGAGTGATATCAGCGTAGACTTCGTAATTTCCTTATTTTGAACGCCAGCTGTGACGGAGTGAAAGATGAAATATTGCTGCCACCCAGAACCATTTCGCTGAACGCGGCTCAGGTATGTCTGCAACACAGTCGGTGACACTCGATCACTTATGCTCCTTGTTGAATACATTAAGACACAAGTTTCTTGGAGATTATTTATAATTTAGTAATGGGGAGCTCATTATAGACACAGCTAATGTAAACTCTGACTCTAATGCGGATAAATTCATGTCTACAGTTTTGTGCCTTCTGCTACAGTTGTGTAATATATTAAATCAGCTAAGGATAACAGTCATTTATTTACTTAATTATGTCCATTGAGTTAGACTGAGTGCAGCTGTGCCTTTTGTATTGCACCCATTTGCGAAGCAAGATAATGCAAGTCATTCTGCAAACCAATGCACGCTGATTTGGCCCCTCGCAGTGGAGTCCAAATGATGTGCCAGGATTGTTAATTCTGTTTAGCTTTTTTTATTATTAATTATTTTGAAAATGTTAATCTACTGAAATGATATTCGTTGCTTGAAATGGTCCGACTAGCTGATATGATCAGATAGAACACAATCCAGTCCGTGTCGTTATTAACAGTCATGCGTGCAGTCCCCACATGCAGTGAGAGCCTTATAGCACTCTCCCGTCAGCCTTACATCCTGCTGAAATTTTACATTTACAGCTAGACGGGGGTGGTAAATTAGAAATGAAGAGGCCTCTATTGACACGGGAGTGTAGGCCTGCACCGGGGCTCTCTGAGGCCCCACACAAGCCACCATTTCAATTCTCCGAATAAATCCTTCTGTGGCCACAACGGCCGGGAAGCAGTAATTCACAGCTGCACGCATTGGAAAGAGAGACTCACATGATGGCTACATCTCTCCTTCTCCACTGACACCAGAACACTCCCCTCTGTGATCCTCAGTCCCAGAAGCCCCAAAGAGCATCGAATCAGTCTGACAAAACAGAGCTGTCACAGTCTGTCTGCATCCAGACACAGAACAGACTCCCTGTCTGTCTGTCTGTCTGCCTGTCGGACTGACTGTCTGACTGTCTGTCTGTTTATATCCCTGCCTCTCTGCCCTTTCCATGTTTCTCTGTCTTTCTTTTTTCTTTCAATCCTTCTTTTTTTTTTTTTTTACATCTGTCCTTCCTTTCTTGTCTCCTTACTTCCTTACCTCCTTTCATCTTCCCATCCTTCTTTCCTTCACACCTCATTGTTCTGTCTTTCCTTTGTACAGTTCTCCCCCTCTTCTGCCTTTCCTTTATTTTTTCCTTACATCCTTCCTGTTTGGCCTGACTTTTATTCCCTCCAGTCCTTCCTTTTGTTTGCCCTTCCTCTCCTCCATCTTTCCTTTCATCTTTCCATCCTTCTTCTCTATCCCAAAAATCTATTTATTTCTTCCATACTCTTTCTATCATTCCTTCATTTCTTCCAGTCCTCCTTCCTTTCATTAGTCTTTCCCTCATTCCTTCTATCCTTCTTTCTTCATATTTTTCTTCTTTTGGTCCTTTTTTACCATCTCCCACACCCCCCTCATCTCTCTCTCATCCCTCCATCCTCCTGTGTATCATGGTCTGGACACAGCTCTGTGCTCTGCACACATTGTGCTCCACGTGGCTTCAGCCTCATGTGTTGCTGCTGTTTGGACAGCGTCGAGACAATCAGATCTGTGTTAAATGCAGCCTCACACTGGGCTCCACTCTGATTGGTGTGTCAACACAGGCTGGATTTCAACTGCCTGCTCAAATGTGACTCTGTTTGTTGTGCCGTCCATTCAAATCCGACTGAGATCTCATGAATAGGTGAGAGCAAGCTCATCAGATTTGAGCAGGCAGTGCAAATCCAGCCCGTGTTGACTGACACACCAATCAGCAGAGGAACAGAGTGAGAATGTGTATTTTTCACCTTCTGTCCCTTCAAATATGTTTGGCAAGTCTTTATTTTGTTCCTCTGTCTTGCAACATTCTTTATTTATTGCAGTCTGAACAGGAAAAAAATGTTTTCTTCTGTTTCAAAGAAACAAAAACCGCACATCACATGTAGGTGAGAGAAAAGAATGATTTGATCATGCAGTTAAAATCAAGAGGCAGAACAGAGGTCTCTGGAGGATTATGGTGCTGCTGGTTGGGCAGGGAGGTGGCAGCAGCAGAAGGGATGGAGTCACAACCAAATCACTGCAATTAGTAGAGGAAGCACAGGAGACTAGTGCCCCCCAGTGTTTGCTCAGGATACAGTGTGATTAGTTTCTGTATGCTCATGTGAAATTCTTTTTGTGATGTGCACTGATCCAGTGAATCTGGTATTCAGTTTTTGGCATGAAATCTCACCTTTAACTGCTGATACAGCCATTTTTAAGTGTCCTTTGCAACGTCATTGTCTTTTGAAACAAAACCCAGGCAGAGTGGCTGAGTGCTTGTGTATGAGGCAGGAGGTCTGCTGGACTCTGGTTTTTCATCCGTGATGTGAAAGAAGTAGCGAATCTAATGATGTACCTGAGGCGGAGCCACTTTAAAGTGTAATCAAGGCTATGAAGAGGAAATTACAATTTGCTCGAGCTGTCATAGCAAATAGATTTATCCCGGACGAGCTTCTCAGTCATGGATGAAGTCTTCATAGATCCCTTTCAGTGTTGATTCTCCATGGAGAAGCACTAAGACTGTATTGACCTACATTACTTCATGTATTTTCAGAGAACAGTATGTCTTTAGCTATTCTTCCCTGCTGTGCCTCAATACCCATAATCCCTTTGTCTGGGTTGGATTTGTCGTACTCAACGTGCGTTTACCTTCCCCTGTCACTGGCTGGTTTTTACGCCCAGGTTGTTATCAATGTGTAACTAAGGTGAGTCAGGAAGTTCATGTCCCTCACAGGGTGCCACTGTGTTGCATTTGGCTTTTTGCTCGATACAGGATGAAAAGATACAGGGTTATCATGTAGAGCAGGTTAATGATACATCATCACAGGAAACTGAATTTGACTGTGTTGAGGTGTGAGAAGGCCTCAGTCTGAACTTGTTCTCAGAGCCCGCGTGAATCAGCATTTGCAAAAGAAAAAGAAAAAAAGCTACAAACATCATTTGCCCTGACAAAGTGTCAGCCTGGGCGGTTTAATGACATTTTAAGAACTTAATCTGAATATCCCATCGAGCCTAATGGGGGATACATCCTCTCCCCCTGGAGCTAAAGTCCTGTCTCTGTGGGAACCGCCTGATAGCAGGTAGACTTTGCCCTGAAGGGGAGCCAACACTACAGGAAGAGCAGCGGGACAGACTCCTGGCCGTCACAGACGAGGTAAGACACACTATAACGGATCCGGGCTGTAATTAATTGATTTATGTGAACAGACCTCAGGTCAAACAGCGATTGATCACTTGTTAAACACTTGAAAAACACAACGGGTGCTTTCTTGTTTGAGTGTTTTGTTTATCATGTCTCTGAGGTGATGTTTGGAACAGTCTTGGCTGTGTAAGCGGACAGAAACAAAGTCCACCTCAGGTCATTCAAGAACTTGAGAATATGTTCAAACGTATCATGACTTTGTTCTGGGGTAGGGTTAGGGGGCTGGGAATTGGAGCCAGAAGTCAAAATGTGTTTGAAAGTGGCAGGTGACTCATCTCAAAAGTCATTATTTATCACAGATATAACAGGAAGTGTATGGTGTCATTTGTTTTAAACCACAGACAGACAGATTTACATGCAGGGCGGATGGTTGTTTGACACTTTTACAGTATGGGGATTCTGTCTAGTCATCGCTTTGCAGCAGATTTATACCCACACACACACACACAGACACACACACACACAGCAGGTCAGTGTGCGTGGCTAATTATGCCCTCATCTTTTTAATGATTAATGCACAAACCAGGCACATTTCAGAAGAATCTGTTCCACTCATATCCTCACTTCATATAAAATAGCATCCGTGAGTGTGTCTGTCCTGCTTGATGACAACTGAATTTCCACTGAGATCAATTAACCACAACCTATTTGGCCATTAAATATACATACAGTGCTATTAGATGGAGGGCTTAAGGACGTAATTATGGATGTTAGTCATGAATGGCTCTCAGCGTTTGTATGATGCACCATTTTGTAATTACCCATTTATTTGCTCCCCACTGACATCGCCCGCTTTGGCGGTTTAACTCACGGATGAAAAGCGCTGACGCCTTCGTGTCTCAGCCGCGGCCTCAACTTTTACCTGTAACTCTTGACAGGTAACTCCGTCAGTTTTGTGCCTCAGCTGATGAAGAAAAAGACCCGCCAACTTTTGCCGGAATGGAGCGCACTCACGACAGCAACGGGGAGGGCTATGGACCTCGCCCTCCTCCGTACAGTCCTCAGGACTATGCGGGCGGTCCGTACACGGGGATGAGCTACCAGGTCAGGAGCAGAATTCAGACGCTGTTGTGTAGGCTCTCAGTAGAAGAGGAAATGAGTTGGTAACACCAATGTTTTTTTTCCTACTAATTTTGGATTGAGCGACTATTTGTCTTTGCCAAACTCATACAGCACCAACCTTTGATCGTCATAAAACACTCTCAAAACAAAGCGCTGTGTGCACATTTAATTACACGCGGCCGATTGATTTTCTTTTAATTAATGCATTTCAAAAAGAAAACGAGGAACACTACTCAGGATTTATATCCATGAGTAGAATTTTCTCGGCGTTGTTTGATCTACATGTGTTGTTGTTGTTGTTGTTTGGACGAGCCAGGTGGGGAAGGGGAACGTGGCGGTGGTCTCCCCTCCTACCACCTACGATAACATGGTCCATCCCGAGGAGGTGGCAGCGGCAGGAGGCAACGAGCAGTACGGCCAGGCTCCACCTGACTACTCTCACGGCTCGGACGATCACTGCTTCAGTGACGCCGCCGTACGAAGAGGTAAAAGGGCCCGACTCGTGGAGGGAGCGGGCGGAGGGACAAACAGAACACGGGAGGAGCGAGTAGGCCTTTTGTCTGCGTGGTCGGGGGGCTGGAAAAGGCTGAGTGATATTTACTCCCTCGTTCGCTCCGCAGTGTTTTTCTTGAGATTGATTTGAAATTGAAAGTTGTTTCCTGATCTCTGCTGTACCCTGCCTCGGCTTCCCGCCGCCCACGCGACGCAGCTCGTTTTAAATGAGAGGATGAAATGTGGGTTTGATGAAAACACGGAGGCATTTTGAAATGCAAAAAAAAAAAAAAAAAAAAAAAACAATCCTATCTGCCTCTCTGCGTCACTTTGTTTTTTCATGGTTGTTGTTGTTGTTGTTGTCTGCCTTTCTACTGTATGCCTTCTTTGTTTCTGAAAAGGTTTCATAAGGAAAGTCTACTTGACCTTGATGATTCAGCTCCTGGTGACTGTCGGCATCATCTGCGCTTTTCTCTACTGGTGAGGCAGCATTACACAAGGGAACACCCGTCCAAAAAGGAGATTAATCCAAGTCAGGCACCCATCTTTCCATCCACCCACCCATCTCTCTACATATAGTGTTGTCAGCCTTGTTAGAGCACCCAACATCACACAGGAGCACGAGTGGCATATTTCTCCCCCCCTGTAGAAACTTTGAGCGCGCAACCTGGCGCAGCTCGAATCATCATAAATATGTGAAGTGAGACAAGATGGTGGAGAATAAAAGTGCATTTTCTGCCGCATAATGTGTTTGCTTGCAGTAGCTTGAAAGCTTTATGTTTTGTATAATGGATGTGGTAGAACACTGCTCCAGTCATTTCTTCTCATAAATTGTATTCAGCTCCCATGTGCACAATGCCCTGTCCTCTGTTAATATTTAATAAAATCATTCTACTGCCTCTGTCACATAAATGGCGCCTCTATTAAACACCCCCCCTTTTTTTCTTCTCCAATAACAGGGACACTCTCCGGAGATGGACGTTGGACAACTACTGGTTCTCCTACACCATGATGTAAGCTCTCAAAAACAGTCAGATAAGGGGGATGCTGCACACATTTGTTATTTTAATCAGTGTTGCCCCCTGCAGATCTCCTCAGTGAAAATCTCTCTCACGGATATCCCACTGAAGCAAATCACAAACTGTCACCTCAGTCTGAGTCCCAATCCAAGAAACTGCCGGCTGCACTGTGCATAAATAATGCACTCACTCAGTGAATTCACACAGTGAAAACTTTTTTTTTCTCTTTCTTTCTGTTTATAGTTTATTTGCTATTTACAGTACACTCTATATTCTCTGTGAAATAGGGTGGTGGTGCTGGTGCTCATCTTGGTCCTGTCCTGCTGCGACAACGTCCGTCGTCGAGTCCCCCTCAATTTCATCACCCTGGGCCTGTTTGTGAGTAGAAGCAGTACCAGCCAGGCATCGAATTAAAGCCCCACCTCAGCTGCTCTATTTCACTGTTTTGTTTTGTTTTTCTGTGTCATGTATTTACTTTCGATTTGTCTCTCCCTCTCTGTCTCAGACCGTGGCGGAGGGCCTGATGCTCGGCTCTGTGTCGGCGTGAGTTTCCGAGGATGAATCCCCACCTGATGCTGACTCATTAGCACAATAATAACCCTATTTGATCCATATCTGATAGCATGTAGGATGTCAGCGATGAAGCCATCAAACCTGATAAGATGTTATCATCGCTGGTTTACCAAATTAAAAAAATAAGGCAGGGGGGGGGCTGGGCTCGAAGATGAATCACAAGCATCACAAATAGTTCGAAAACCAATTTCTCTGCACAGGGCCTGTGTACACACAAGCTACCTTTACCATCTGTGAGACGTTTCTTTTTTAGCAGCTTGTCACTGTGACAGAAAAAGACCTGACTATCAATAATACATTCAAATTATCATATTTATAGGACATTGCTTTAACTGAAGCTGCACTGTAACTGATATGAACATAGGCAATACATTATGCAATGCGCTTCCAAAGGGGGGGGGGGGTGTCCCTGCCATCACTCGACTTGAGACACATAATACAGACTATTAGATAAAAGAGGACCACATTTCTTATAAGAAAGTAATGTTTCCTTTTTAGGATAGAACACAACCCCACTGCTCATGATTGCACTCTGCCTGCTGATTAGTTAGACGCGATGCTGTGGGGTGCCGTTCCCTCCGCACAACCGTTTGATATTTCTGTCTGCAGGTACTATGAAGCCGAAGCAGTTCTGTGGGCTGTGGGGGCCACGGCGCTGGTCTCCTTCGCCTTGACTCTGTTCGCCATGCAGTCAAAGGTGAGATCTGCCACACACTCTGAACTCAATCTGCAGGGCAGCCAAAAGGGAAATTTCATAAACTGCGGTGACTTTGCCATGCAGTCGGTGGCTAAATGTCCGTCTACTGAGCTGTCTTTCCCGTGCAGTCAAAGGAAAAGTGTTAAGCTGAGCTGTGGCCCAGGTCTCCTCCGTGCAGTGTGTGCTATTTGCAGTCACCAGGGAAGGTTTTAAAACTCCGATGAGTTTGCTGTCCAGGCAAAACTATGATTAGTGCTGAGATCAGTGCATTTGTCAATCAAGTTAATTCCTCGTGTCCAGTGGTGGGACAGAGTTAAACCACAGGGCTGTTCTCATGCTGGCTGGGGCTTATATCATAAATCTGGGTTCTGAAATGGCCTGGAGCCTTTTGTCATTTGCTAAACACCCCCTCTTCCTCTTTTTTTTGGGATGTCTCCTTTCACCATGAACTGTCTAATAAGGCAAACACGCTCTGAGATTAATGTTTGAAAGGTCTCTTTTCGCTGACACGCTGGGAGACATGACGATCGTCCAGCAGGGTATTCTGTAATATTGAAAAGCTAATTTCTTTTGCATTTCGTGCAGGCGCGTGCACACACATACAAAGAAAAAGAAGGAAAAAAAAAAACGAATCAACCTGCATCCCTGATCTCTCACCAAAAGCCGAATCTAGAAATTACAATAATAACTAAACAGCTCTGATGCATCAAAGTGGACCCTGAAGATGTTTCTCAACCAATAGTATTTCCATTTTATTTTATGGTGCGAACAAAGCCTGTTAATATTTGCACAGTGATGTCACTCTGTTTACACAACAGCTTATGCTTGTGTAGGTGACATTTAAGAGTTGCGACGTTTTATTAGCAAGAGTCAACGAGCACAAGTGAGGAGACCTTTCGAGAATCTCTCCACCGATAGTTTGGCATGCTGCTTCAATAAAAGGCTCATACAAGGAGGGAAAGTAATCACACAGTCGGTGGGGCGAAAAAATTAGACAAGTGAAACAGATGTAGGCCAAATTCAAATTGCATTCAGAGTTCCTCTTAATTACCTCTAAATGCAGTTTGGCATTTCACAAATTTTTGCCACTTAATGCATCTGAAGGAACTGATTTTTATTCCCCCCCCCCCCCCCCCCCCCCCCGCTTAGATTGGATAAACCTAGCAGGCATGTGTTAAGTGATTATCCTGAGAATGTATCTATAATGCTCTCTGCTCATGTAATGTGTAGAATGGATAACTAAAGAGCCTGCATAGAGGGGAATAAATGGATAATATAAGTGTCCTCACTGAATTTTTCATCTGGTGACTTCATCTTGCAGATTTCTGCCCCGTCTTGCTCTGCAGTTGCACGCTGTGTGCCCAGAGTGTTAGTCGCTGTCACTGTGATATACGTAAATGTCATACAGACTGCCTTGGATGTGTGGCTCGCTGCTCCTCAGGTGATCAGTGCTGGTGATTCTCTATAGCAACTGCCATCTTTTCGCTGTCTATTTGAAAAGGGCACACAGGCCAAAAGGCCACCTCTCCTCCCTTTCTCCGTTGCCTGCGCCGCAGCTTGTTGATTAATTATCCGGCATCTTTATATCCGGAATCGTTAAGGCTTTTCTTGTGTGTTGGACTGCAATACGTCTTCATCATTAAGCGATCCGCAGCGTCTCGGAGCACAGCTGCAATGCAGACGACCTTGAGCGCCCTGGCTTGAGTGTAAATGAGAGATGTACTGTTTTCTGTTTGAGAGGCTTGTCACATTCACCGTCTCTCACTCTTTCTCCCTCCCTTTCTTGCACCAGTGGGACTTCACCGCAAAAAGTGGGAGCCTGTGGGTGTTTGCCTGGACCCTCTTCTCGTTTGCACTGCTTTGTGCAGTCCTCCGATCGCAGGTAGACGAAGGAGCGGCTGTGTTTACACCTTGTGTTTGCAGCGAGAGCATGTTCGAAACGAATTGCAGCGGCGTGCAGCTGGAGGCGGCCAGTTCATAAGCATCAGAGCTTTTATCACCAGGATGCACTGCCACTGACCTGCGTACTGAGCGGACTGTAAAGAGGAGTGCGGATACTCTCGGCTCTCTCGGGAGTTGCACTGATCTGATGCATTTGAATGTACGCCGCTGTCTACCGTGACGGCTGATGGTATATGCGTCCCATTGATTTCAAAGTGCTATTTATACACAGCCACGTCTGACCTGAATCAGGGAATCAACACTGCTTTCTGAAAGCACGTTGTGTGCACCCATTATCAGCCTTTACTATCATATTTTCCCCACAGAACAACCAAAACGGATTAAGTACGCCCGCTTTTTCAGCAACTGAGATAAAGGATGGGGCCGAGTTATTGTGTCCTTAGGAAGCACACTGTATCATTTCAAGATAGAAAATAACAAACACTTCATTCTAAGTGTTGGAACAGTATTTTTAAGCCACATATTACCCCCATTTATGGATAATCACAAATCAGTTTAAAGTCGATTATGTTGCTGAGTGCCTCTCCTCATTTTTTGTCTCTTTCTTTCAACAGTACGCTTATATCACGTACGCCTGCCTGGGAACCTTGCTGTTTTCTCTAGTAAGTACACTTCAACTTTTTCTTTTGCAGCGCAGGTTGAATTGAAAAAAAACACACTGATCATAACCTTTTAAAGTGAAAGAAACCATCATTGAAAGAAGGCGCGAAGTCAAGATCCCAGGGTCGAGCAGCTTCGCTCCGGTGTCTCACAGTAGTTAGTGTACAGAGAGAAGCTCTGATGTCCTCGTGCCCTTTAATTTCAATTATGCACCGCTTAACAGCAGTAGGCTTCATTTTCACAGCCACCTCTCTGCGTGCCTTTGGCATTAACAGCAAATGTTGTGACCCATCCCGTCAGCCGGTGGAACAAACCGCGACTGCACACAGAGCCGAACAGGCTGTCAGCGGCAAGTCACAACTTATTTTCAGCTGCAACAACTCCGACGACACGATTATTTACATGGCCTGTTTATCAGCGCAGTCCCCCCCCCCCCCTCTCTCTCAACGATAAGAAACACAGCCTGTGTTTTCTTTTCAGACTGATTCTTGTAACCGGCTCTCCGTCTCTTTCATTACACTAAGACGCTGCCTTCAGATGTCAGTGTTGAAGCGTCTCATCACTCTCTCTCTCTCTCTCTCTCTCTCTGTCTCTCTGCAGTATTTGGTGTTTGATACCCAGCTCATCCTGGGTGGAAAACACAGGAAGTATGAAATCTCTCCCGAGGAATATGTGTTCGCCGCTCTCAACCTTTATTTGGACATTGTCACCCTGTTCGTCCTCCTGCTGCAGCTCATCGGCCTCTGCCGCTAGCACTAAACACTGATGACAGGCCCACCTACAGAAAGACTGAAACGCCTCTGACACACAATATCGAACAGTTCAGAGCATCATGCATCTCCATTCTCCACCCACTGATTAGTACTCAGGATGTCATATTTAAATAAGCAGAGTTGATTGTGATGTGTCCAAAAGACAGTTGTTGTTTTTATTGTCAAATATCAGGGTGAATGTTGTTATGAACTGTGATTTGCTGTGTGCTGAATGTTTTGAAGGATGCTCAATTTGAGATTTTCGTACCTAAAATCATGTGCTGAATAGATGGTTCTATAAATACGCTGCTTGAGCTTTACATTGCTGTTAGTTTTAGTCTTGAACTGAACTTAAACTCAAAGAGACAGTTCACACCAAAATCAAAAACACATTTTTCTTCTTATCCACAGTGCTGTTCGTCCATCTAGGTTGTTTCAGTGCGAGTTGCTGAGTTTTGGAGGTATCAGCCGTAGAGATGTTTGTATTTGTTGAAAATAACGAAACTAGATGGCATTCAGCTTGTGATGCTCAAAGAGCCAAAAATACTCGAACAAAAACTCAACAGCAATGTCTCTTTCCAAAAATTATGACCCAGTTACTCAAGATAATCTACAGACTGTGAGCAGTTTCACGTCGGTGTAAGTGAACTACACCTGCAAACTGCATCATTGTAGTTAGTTAGCCTCTATTTTTTGGGGGTGAACGGTCCCTTCATCTTGTGAGCTCCCACGCCTTTGCACTCCCAGGGAACCAGGCATGATTTCTTTGCTCAGACCGTGGGTGTCTCAGTGGGCAATAAAAACCAACACATTAAAACTCAACACATAGTTTATTGGCATCACACATCAAACATGTTTCATATAAAGAGGGAATGTATCAAGTATAGACTATGAAAGTGCAAATAGCATTTCAAGGATTAGTTGCTTTACAATAGAAAATCTCAATGAGTTAAAAAAAATGTTATATGCCATTTTAAAATAAATCACCTGGACATCAGAGGTGAAATACAAAGGAAGTACAAACTCCATTTAGACTTCTACCCATTTCATGCACAGCAAACTGTAACACAAAAGAGGGAAACACCTCTCCTCTCCTCTGTTCAACCCACTTTACATTAACCAAGCTCCACTAACCATATGGCACTCACAGTTTCACAACTTCAAGACACTTTTCAAAGCAATCACTATCTTTAGGTTTAATGTGGTTCTACATGTCTGCTAGAAACAAAAGGAATTAACTTCTGTCAGACATTAGTCTGTACGAAAACATTTAGTCTTAAACGCAAAACACTAGTCAATGTGTTTCACGTCAAACTGATTATTCACAATCCATTTTCTTTAATGGATCTGATCTATTTCAAATAAATACCTACTTTATATTGCAACTTTCCTCCATTTTAGTGTCTTCAGGTAAGGTACGTGATACACATAGTAGGTCAATATAGTGATTTTAGTTTCTAAACCACAGAAAGAATCAACTTTTTAAAATGTAGGGCATGAAGCCCCTCTGCACATAGAAATAAAACCTTTTTTTCCAGAATATTTGGGGATCAAGAGCATGACATTAACCGTCATCCGTTTTGCCAAATCATAGCAAATCAGTATTAACCTTTAACACAGCACTACCAGAACCAACAGAAAGCCTCATGCTACAGACATTTTGATGGAGAGAAAAAAAAAATCAAGATCTCATGTTTGCACACTTTATGAGAGAAAAAACTTTAAGGTAACAGGTGTTTGTTTTGTTTACACTATAAATACTGTGTAATTAGCACTCAGAAAAAATGCGTGAAAAAGAATTAAATAACAGCGACCGACATAAAGGCACTGTATCTCTAACTGTGTAGAGAACTGTTTCAAAGACATGGGCTCGCCATGTGTTTGAGACACAACACACATTCATGAATTCTCCATGCATTATCTACCCTGCAGCCCGGGACATCTGCAGAGCTCCGAGAAGGCTTTGCTGATATTACACTTGAACAGACCCCAGCGATAAATGACAGTGACTTGGGCTGGATTAATGAATTCACCAAAGTCTGAATGTGATTGCCTGATTATTTCTCTCACTGGCCTTCCCCGCAGTGTATAAACAAGACTACTCACTGTCTACTTCATCTGTCAAGCTCCATATTTAGCTGCAGTACTCAAACATTACTTTAAGCGAGCTACAATGGAATTCAGAATAAACTGAACTGAAGGACACTGAGCGCCCCTCTGGGCCCGTCAGCGTTTCTCCTTTGTACAGATCAGACAGTGTTTCCCATTGAAAGTGTGTTCGGATTGAGGCTTTGAGATGAAAAAGCATTGTCAACTCAAATTTGAAATGTTTTCCAGCAGGCCACCAACTTTTCATTTGAATGATTTATCTCAATTGTTTTGTGTGAATGTTTCACATAATAAAGTTGACAACCATTATGGTCTTGGACTACACATTTACACAGCACACTAGTGAGATCTGAAGATATCACTCAGCCGCAACCTCGAATAAAAATATGGCTCGCGACGTTCACATTTAGGTTCAGCTGAGCTGTTGAGATTGTAATAAGTAGGCACAATTTGCTTCGAAGAATCCACTTGGTGACTGCAAATTGTGCTTTTTGCTAGTCAGTGTTTGGCAACTATAAAGTAGGCAGGTTTGGACAGGGGCAAGGAACTGTTTCCCTGCCTGTACCTCACAGATTCAATATCGGAGCAAAATATTAATCTGCTCATATGTACAGCTGAAAAACATCCTTTAAACCTGATTCAGACACATACAGTAGGCTTTTACTCCAGTAGACAAAAATATATATATACCTGCACTATGTTAAGTCTCTACATCTCTTAACTCCTTTAAATATGATTTCAGAAAGAGCAACGTATTCATATTTATATCAGCACAGAAACACTGTATGAAATACGTAATGTAGGAACATTGTTATCAAATGTAATTTCTCTTTCAGCTAGTGCTTTCTTTGCAGGAGTGCTGGTCGTTGGGGGGCTGACAACACATAGGAGACCCATCTAACTGCAGTGCTAAACTAAGCTACGAGTCTAAATACTTCTTCCAACACTTTTCTACGAACACATTCTTCATTCTGTATACATTCCACCTGAATAGCTAATTCCTTAATTCTATTTAATTTGCAATCTCTAGTGGTGTTTTTTTTTTTTTTTTTTGGCCTTTCCAAAATAGCTCTTTCCATTCTCAGCCAATCACTTTATACCAAGTGCACTTGGTCCTCCCACTCAGACGAGCTACTGCTGGGCAGCTGGTCGGATATGGAGTCACATTGCGGAGTGTCGACGCGGCAGACCTTCAGGCCCCCCCGCTCAGTATGTTCTCCACTTGCGTCGAGGTTGTAAGGTCGCGTCATGGTGTCCAGCCCCACAAGATCTAACTGGGTCGGCCTCTCTGCGACAGCACACTCCTTCTCTTCCATGTCACTCAGTCTCTGAGAGCAGAAAGCCACGTCTGCCATCACTTCCTGAGGTTTCCTGTTTTCAGGCAGGACGACCCCGCCTTTCTCGTCATCCTGCAGACACCCACCTCCACCTGCATGGAATGCGCTTAGGTTGGAGTCTGTGTCAGAGGAGGTTGAGGGGACCAGGGTGATACCTTGAGGATTCATGTCGTGGAACCAAGCCATGATGTTGCCCAGCAGGTTCGCATTTGCTGCTAAAGCAGAGGATGAGGAGGGGTCATGGCTGCCACATGTTGTCGAATCTATTGTGTCACTGGAGGAAGAGAAGAGGCCTGTCGATGAGTTGCTGCCGCCTGGAGCCACTGGTATTGGCACAGAAGCCCTGTAGGCCCGGTGGTGACTTTCACAGTGCTGCACAGAGGCACTAACACCGGTGGCAGCAGAGTACTGGCTGCTGATGTTGGTGTTGCCAAGTCTAGCCAAGTTATCTCCCAGCTCCAGCAGTTCTGAGCTGCTGAGGGAAGCTCTGTGGAGGACCTCTACACCTGGAGCACTCTGTTCAAGGCGGGAAGGCAGGGAGGTGCCGATGGCGCCGAGCGAAGCTTCATTAGCAAGGACGTCATGGCCAGACCCACTTACTGCCATCCCTGAGTCCTGGAGTGACAGCTGGATGGCCAGTAGTATGTTGGGGTCATCGTCATCCAGAGAACCCAGACCCTGCGAGACAACAGAGAAGACAGTGTCAGTGGTGCAGGATGAGCAAACATTATCCAGAACAAGAAGACCAGCAGTTCAAGTCCAAACTGTACGAGCTACATGTATTGGTGTGGAAAGTAAAAGCAGCAGCAGGATACAGCTGCAGATGTAGACATGCTGTGGCACACAGGCTGCTGCTGTTTTTACACTTGTGCCACCTGCAGGCCATGGCTGTTTTTGGGGTTTGTTTTTTTTAAATAGTTGGTGTGTTTCTGTCTGTTGGGTCTGTGGGATTTAAGGTAAAATGACAAAAACAATGGTAAAATATAAGACAGGCAATACTGTGCTTTTTATTGCAATCTAATTAACAGAATAACAGTGATATAGTTTGTCTTTTAGTCCTATAATGTACTTTCCTGATGATTCTATGGCCGATGGCCTACAACCTTTTTGTGAATAAATACTTTCATCAAAGGTTAATAAAAAAATCTACCTAAAACAGCTAGAACTATATATATTTTTTAAACCACAGTAACTTGTTTATCTTTATGTGATCAGTTAGTATTAATATGTCTGAAATGTAAGAACATTTGACTTATTTTGTATTAATGTGATCATTTTGGATATTTGGACTCCAGGTAGGGGCGGCTGTAGCTCAGCAGGTAGAGCAGGTCGGCTAGGAAGGTCGCTGGTTAAAATCCTAGCTCCAGGCTGAGCTGCATGTCGAAGTGTCCTTGAGCAAGATACTGAACCCCAAATTGCTGCTGATGTGCAGTTGGCACCTTGCATGGCAGCCTCTGCCATCAGTGAGGGCCCTACGATGAGCTGGCGACTTGTCCAGGGTGTACCCTACCCTCGCCCAGAGACAACTGGGATTGGGATTGACAAAAACCCCCGCGACCCCATAAAAAAGGGATAAAGCAGTTACAATGGATGGATTGATAGACTCTGAGATGCGGTGTCTAAATGTATATGGTGATCATTCATCAGAATTTGTACTATAGTTTTTTTGCCTATGCTACAATTTCAAAGAATCTGTTGGATTCTGTGGCCTCCTGCTGACTTCTGACTAAACCTTCAGTTTTTTGTCTAACTTAAAGTTCAACTTTTAGACTTTTACAAATGTTCTCTTGAGATTGCCTTTAGAGAAAACAGAACATAAAACAAAACCCAAAAACTGTTAAAAGTACATGCTGTTAACCACATCATTATCAAGCCACAGTGAGTGTAGGAAAAGAAAGCCTTGCATAAATCAGTTTGGTTAAATTAGTGCTGCGCTTTTTTAAATCGTCTGAAAAGTTTCCAAGGCTTGAAAACCTGGGGTTGAGATGAAAATGGTACCTGTTCACTCACCATTAGAGGGCCTTGTCTGCGTCCACTTCCAACATCCTGAGTGTCTTTGTAGAGAAAGAATTGGACAAAAACACAGGCAATCAAAAATACTGCCATTAGAATGAATCACGTGAATAGCATTTTAATCTGTTGATAATTACTGCTTTTACAAACATCCACTTCATTTTAGTGAACAGTGCTAAATGATAAAGTAACAGCAACCTGAAAGAGTATGGGCTTTCAGCGTCTTTCCAGGAAATTCATAATTTCAGTATCGGAAATCAATTAATCCTTCTTGGCACAACAGCACCTATTACCTGGCTTCAAAACAGCAAACTATGTCGATCCTTCACTCAACACGGCCAAACCTTTAGCAGCTGGCTGATGGACGAGACTGATGGATTGGAAATATTGGCTTATTGAAATTTAGCAGTCGTGATTTTCTAAAGTTTGGGCCAGGACCCTAATTTGGGTTCTGTACAACTCAGTGTATCAAAAAGCGTGATTGTGATGACTGGATCAATGTAGATTAATTTAATGGATATTTACTATTTTATCATGGATTAGAAAACTCGGTAACTGCAATAGTATACTGTACAATGGGTTAACAATGAAATTTGTATCCACATCAACCACGTTCACGGCATCCATCCTGCTCTGAATTACTGACAAGTGCCTTCATATATAACTACATATAAGGCTTACTAACTTAAATCACATACTACAGATTACTAAACAAACAAATAACGGCTCACATGAGACTACTAAGTCCACCATTGAGAAATGAAGTTAGAATCCCCTATGCAAGAGTCCGGTATGTCCACTGCAGTACCTGAGGTGCTGTCACTGGGGTCATCAGGATCGGGTGTGTTGCTACGGAGACTGGACATGTCGCCTCGCCTCCGCTGCCTGTGTCTCCGTCTGTACTGGAACTCTGCGTACTCCTTATACAGCCACAAAAAAGCATTTTGAAAACTCACATGTCATTAATCAACACTCTGTTATCTTTCCTTTGTATTGCTTCATTTCAACGATGCTCTAATCCAGCAGTTAGAAAGTACACAACTCTAAACAACATGTACAAAACAGAAATTATATAAATTGCTTTATAATTATCAAGTAATAAAAATATATTTTTTTATAATTGAGCTGTCTGACCAGCAGAAACGTTGCCACATATTGCTGAACTGTGGTTACAGTTGCATATTTTCTTTGCTTCTATATAGGTTTCTAGTAATTAACATTTACTAGGCTACATTTTTAAACTTGATTTTGAGAAGTAAAGAAAAAGTTTGCTTCAGATGTGGTCAGAGTCCTGTGTTCAAGGGAAAGCTGAGCACCTAGAGACAGATTGGGATCCTTTCATCTCCAGACCAAGATTCATTCATTAGCCTTCAGTATAGACTGAATCCAAGCAGAGCCCACACTCACTTGAAGGGAATCAGAAAAAGAAGCAATACGAAGATTTGGGATCAGATGTTTGAAAATACTACGTGTGTTTGCCCGACTAATGTCAAAAGCAATCAGAATGCCTTATCAAAAGTGAATGTGATGCAATTAAAAAGTCAAGTCAATTAAATATTTATTTACTGGCAGGTTTTAAAAACAGGCTTAAGGAAAATTCAAAGAGGTTATGTTATTATGGGTATGAAATGATGGAACTAGTTTAAAAGCGGTCTACATTGCAGGTAGTGAGAGTGCGCAGTGTATCTATTATTATTATTATGATGAACAACGAAACTCTAATTTGATATTTCTGTCACGTCGTGACTTAGGGGAGTTCAAACAAAATCAATTGACACACTGTGTTTCACACAGCATGTCTAAACGAAATTACCAAAAAAAAAAAGCACTCAAGTTTAGTAGGTGTGTACGCATATGCACATGTCTGTAATTATAATATATCTAATATATCTATGGTTAAGAGATTGTGAGAGACAGTTCCCTGTATTGATTTAATGATATGGATCTTACTATATATATATATAAAATTAAGTCATCAAATAAGTTTTATATAATAAGTTTTATAAACAAACAAAGTTAGAATCAGTTTTTGGGGATTATACTTGTATTGGTCAGTGCAAACTGAGTGCAACTTTCAGTCCCACTGCAGACCTAGAGTTTGTGATGCATGGCTACTCTAGACTTTGGTTGGAGACCAACATTAAAAGGTTACATACACTGAAACAGCACATCTGCATATCTTTACCTCGGGGAGTTGTTCATTCTCCATTCAGTCATCTCATGCATTAGAAAAAGTATTTGAGTCACATTCATATAATCAAAAGCCTGCTACCCAATCTCTCTTTCATGTTTCCACCGCTCTAAAAATAGCCCACTATGAAATGATCTGCAGGCATTGTGAGAACCAGGGAGCAGACCATCTGTAGCTGTGCCTGCGAGGCAGTGTCATCAGGCTTTGATTATTACTATGGCTTCCCCATTAACTACTGCAGCTGAGAGACAGAGGCTCCTAATTAGGGGACAAAAATAAAAACCTAGGTTTTTAGAATGGCATCTGGTGGCAATATTTGCTGTGAATATCCTCATAGAAACATGTCCCAAAATAAACTGTTGACAACAATACACTGTTTCAAGCTTGTTTAAATTCTGACAGAGGAAAAGAGGGCAGAGTTGAGATAAGCATCTCACCTGAGGTTCACAATGATAATTTGTTCTTTTGAAGAGCCAGGTCTTTGTAGTGTGCGCCTAGCTTAATTAAATCTTTCCTTGAGGCTTGTATACTTGAGAGGTTGTGTGTGCTTCAGTTGGCTTTTCTACAGCATTTGTCTGAATAATCAATAGTGTTATAGCACAGTGTCTTAAACAAATAGATACACATTAAGATCTGACAGAGATGATATTTGTGGTTACTTCAAATTAAGACCAACAGTGTGGCAGAAAATACAAGCTTCCATTCATATCCTAGGTAGAACAGTAGAGAGGAGAGAAGATAACCTGTTATATTATCATGAGGCATAATATTTTATAATCTGCACACAACAGAGGATCTGCCTGGATCATGTAGGGACTGGTTTCTAAAGTACTCCATACAAGATAATGGCACATTTTATGATTAGCGGAATGCTAAATTAGAGTATCCTGCCGAAACGTTACTAAGTGAGGTATGTTAGCCAGGTTGGGCAGCTGCTTTTAAAGTGAGAATGCGTAATATAAGTAAGGAATAATGCCCGACGAGGAGGCAACTGCTCTGCGTCGTCCATTAACTCCTGTTTATGGACACCTCGAAGGGCATTATCCCGCTTATACCATGGTCACTTGCCAAAGAAAAGAAATTCGGACCATTAATTTACATTTTCATGCGTTTTACAATCAAAATATAAAGTTTTTCACAAGCCATAACTTAGTTTCCCTGGTAACGCCTGAGGGTTTGACTAAGTTAATACCTGGAACAATCATTACTCTCCCGTAAGATTCTTATGCAACGGAGACATTGTTCACTCCGCCAGTAAATAATAGAATCATAGATACGACTTGGTAACGGGAGATATTCTAGTCCGCTCAGCGATGAGCCAGAAAGTTAACACTATGCTAGCAAGATTCAAAGTCAATAACATTGCATACGGTTGACAAACAGTAAATATAATTTGACAGTATGCTAGCTAACACGATTAGCTAACTAACCAGTCATGTCATTGTCCCCAAATCAATAACAAGATTTTCACAAACAAATGACCGGCCATGTGTAATGTTACTGTGGCCGCAGCCTGAAGCAGAGAGTTGAACATCGAACGGGATGTGAGCGAGCTTATTTACGAATCAGTAAATTTAGAGGGGAAGTGTACGTTCTGCAGCTTGTGTTGTGTGTTACAGTTGCCACCCTGTGGTGTTCAGAGGATAAGACACTGAAGGACTGACGGACTGCACTCAGTGCTGGAAATATCATATTCAGATTTGATACGCCAGCTAGCGCATTAATTTACAGCGGTGAACGGACAATTTGACTGGAACTACTTAGTAGGTGTCCACATATCAGGGGTTAATGGACAACCTGCAGCCAATCAGAATCGAGTATTCCCCCAGACCATGGTATAAATAAAAAATGAACACACTGGTTCCAGGGTTGGATAAAACAAATACTCTGTGTGGCCGTTTACTCAGTAAACCTGAAGGAAATAAAAGCTTTACCTGACTCACTGCATGGTGACGAGCAGGAGGATAAGGATTTCGAGGTTCATTTATCAAACTGGCAGACTGATGCTGTCATTTGTTTTCCTGTCAATAGGGAAATGTCTGTTTTATGCTGGTAAAAGGTGTGCACAATAGCTAAGGAAGCTTAGGTTTGATCTCAGATTTGCATAATTGTGTGGTGTTTTTAACACTTCAAAGGTTGCAACAGAAAGGAGCCTAAGGAATGTTTTGAGATGAAAAGCCTGCATGTGTAAAAACTGCTGCAGTACACTAAACAGTAATGGAAACTTAGAGTAGTAACTGCAACATACTGACTTATGTACCTCTTTCAAGTGCATGCATCAAGTTATGCAGAAAAGGGAGGCAGGTCGATAATCAAACCATTATGTGGTCGACAGTTTTATGACTGTAAAAGTTAACTACAAGCGCCTGTTGCTAATGCATAATGATTGGGAGCAACCTGCTTAGGTGTTTGCCAGAGAACTGTGCTTTAAATCATTCCAACTGGGTACACAGAGGGACACTGAACCATCTGGCCTGCTCCACTGTGTTGAATAACACAGTGATCTTTGGGTCATCATGGTTTGTCAGTGCTGTTACACTGCCAAATAAAACCAGCAAGGGTTAAGATATACACACCGGCTTTATAAAAGAGGGTATAATGTAGGGATGCATCATTTAATTATATAATAATCAGGATTGAAGTTTTTGCAATCAATTAAACCTGATTAGATGTAATATTAACAGAGAAGTACCACTATTAATGCATCAAACCAGACGCTCCTTTTTAACAGATAAAAGTCCTCCTAATCACAGATACTACCTTCAAACACACTGATTAACCACTTCTTGCCTCAAATATGGATGATTGCTGGTGAGTGCTGCAAATATAATGTGACTGAACGTTTTTAGTCCATCCATTTGTCAGCGTGCTGTGGCAGGGCTGTTATTATCGAGTGCATTTTTATTTAAGACACATTTAAATGGGTTTAATTAGATTTAACAATATACTTTTTATGGAATTATAATTCAGAGAGATTTATCAAATCAAATGTAAAAAAATTAAGGCTGTTTTCTGTCACTTTCAGTTTTGAAGTGCAATTACAATGTTTTGTTTATAAAAAATGACCCATGTTTGTGAATATCTGGTATACAATTGTGATTATTTTAGCCCAAACTCATCTAATCCGTTCAGATGTTAAAAGTAAGAGCCTGAATATAAAAACATCCATTTGAGTTCAAATCGGATAGTCAGGCTATAATTTACAGTGTCAAACAACACATGCAGATTTTGTATTCGTGTGGGGTTCAAACAACACAGTTGACATTTTAACTGACAAGCCTCCACTAAAAACTAATGAAGGCTTGTTCTCTTACCTCGGGCGATGCAAAGCCTAAATATTCCCAGTCCCACGTTCCACCAGCAAAACTGCAAGAGAGGAAATTACAGAGATTTTGTCAGTATGAGAATGTCATCAATTGCTGAATTATAATAGCTAGTGAGTCACTCATGACAGGGTTTCTGCAGGTTTAAGTAAGTCAAATTTAAGACTTTTTAAAGACTTTTTAAGACAATTTTGAACTAAATCTAAGACCTAAAAAAAGTAAGGAAAAATAAAGTCCCAAAATTACTTTCAAAAATAACCAAATTTATTGCCATTCACAGAGCAACTCAAACAATGAAGAATGGAGTGTGTGTGTGTGTGTGTTATTATAGTTTTTAAATTTCATTAGTTTTTATTTTAATTTGGTTTTTCAGTTTGCTTTTTATTTCAGTTTAGTTTTAATTAGTTTAACAAGTGATTGATAGTTTTAGTTTAGTTTTTATCTGGGAATTATATTTAATTTAGTTAACTATAATAACCCTGGTGTGTGTGTGTGTGTGTGTGTGTGTGTGTGTGTTATTATTACTATGGCTTCCACTAACTGGTGACAAAGGTGTACACAAGTGTGTGATCGCGTGACTTTTACAAGCTAACTGGTGTTTCTTCGATTTTGTGTGTGACACCGCACCAAGTGTGCCCAAGTTGAGGGTCCTCTTGCCAATGCCTACACTGTGCTTCAGATTCATCATTATATGGCTTTTTAACCAACTGAATGCTGGTTGTTTAAGCCAACACTTGTTAAATTTACACTTGTCCATAGTTGTAGCAGATTACGCAGTCAAAGTCTTTCTGGAACTGGCGAGGTCTACGGCGATAAATTCCGACCGGGCTGTTTGCAAAATGCCACTTATGTTCCTGGATACTTCAGACAGAAGAACAACACACAGAGCTGACTGTGAATCTCACCAACACATTTCCCACAAACAAAAAAAAAACAAAGGCGTTGAGTGAACAAACATATAATATATAAAATATGGACGTATTTAAGACCTAAAATTAAGATTTTTTAAGACCCTGCGGAAACCCTGCTTGATCTTTTCAAACATGCACGCTTTCATTTGTAAGAAACACATTGACACAGTGAGGTTACCTGCGCCTGGGGGCCTCAGGAGAGTCATTGGGGGCCACTCCCCTGGCTACTGAGGCCAGGAACTCCTGTCTCTTCTGCTGCACCAGACACGCCGCACGAATGATCTTGTGCCGTGGCGTCCGCAGATAAGGCCGGTTAACCTTTTGTGCGAGGTCCTCAGTCACCATCTCCAAGTCCGTCTGAGGACAGAAAGACAGCTGGCTGAGCGACTTTTCATTTATTTAGGAAACTCAGTATGTGAGTGATTTTAAGCTAGTAATACCAAATTTCATGTTTTACTTTCTCTTCAACTGTCTCGTGAAACAATTTGTTCCAAAACAGGGATATTCAAGGAGACTTTAGAAGAAGTCCTTCAAGTGACCTGCTTTAAGGGCTACTGTGTATGCATCTACTTTAAGAATGTATTCGTTTTACACACCTTTAAGAAAGCCCTTATGTAAAACCTATGGGAGCCTTGCTCATTTATTTTACAGGATTTAAAAGGCCACAACATAAAAGAAAGCAGGTAAGTACATTCTCTGTCTATAGCTGTGATCATAAATTATAAAACAATAGATCTTTAACTAAAAGCTGAGGTGAGCAGGTACAACTGGGGCAGATGGTGAAGACCACAAGGTAAAAAGCTTTAGTCCCACATCTCTAATGTCCCATAATAGACTGGCTGCTGTGAACATTTGTCCTTTTTCTTAATAGTTGAACTGAAACCTGCATAAGCTCGTAGATCTCTTTCTTTGTGCTTTTGGGCTCCAAAAAGAAGCCATAAGGATAAGAGCACTTGAGGATGCGGCGAGTCTTTAGCAGTTCGAGGACCGCGTCTTCAATAAATGTAGTGTCAGGTGGGCCTCCTTCCCCTGGGAGAAAGGGAGAGATAGCAAAAGTGAGCATCTGCTTTACTTTCGAAGAATACATAATTTAATTCAGCCTAAAATTACCTGAAGAATCTCTCCCTAACAGTTTATGAGTGTAAAACAACGTTTGGATAAAAGGTGAATGTCATACTTAAATTATGACTCATTCAGATCTGCCTCAGAATACACATCTGATTAAAGAAGACCTGTCTGCAAATGTACTGTGTAAACTTTTAATTGAGACAGACTCATAAACACTAAGTTATGGACATATCCATTCAGCTGGCAGACACCCAGTGGTGTTAGCAACACCACTGCAATCAAAATCCACGGAAATTTAGACTGAGTGTTGTGTATCACAACAAAACTTGGCTATGCTAAACAGGTTGTAATTGCCCGTACAGATGGGGCTTTGAAGGACTCAAGACAAGCTTATTAACAAAGCACAGCTTTCTCCTAGCTTAGACATGCCTGCTGAATACCAACTAAACCATACCTTGCACTGTTGTAAAAACAATATTATAACACCATTGTGTTTCATCTCCCCCCTGCCAACTTCCAAAAGCTCAATTTCAAAGGACTAGAGTAAGATGTTTCTGACTGTGTAATAAAGATTGACACTGTTATGGCAGACTGCACACTCACGTCCACTCAGAGCTCGACTGAGCTGCTCCATCTTCTCTTTGGCTGTTTTTAACAGGCGCTGCTCCAGCTATTGTGAGGAAGACAGAAGCTGTGAGGTTTTATTGTTGAGTAAAAACGTTTTGTGAAGATCTGCCCAACCAAACAATGAAGCTGATGCCAGAAAATGCGGTTAAATAAATAAACAAAGGTGGGAGCAGAAAACTCATAATACAACATACCGCAGTATATACAAAAACAATATTATACTGTAGATAGAATACAGACAGTACTTTGATCATGTTACAGTGTATAGCATTACAGAGCATGCCCATGAGGTTGTGTGGCAGTTATACACTAGATGACAAGTTCCCACTGGTTACATCCATAACTGTTTGTACTAAATGCAAAGCAGACATCAGCGGAGGGCAAAGCCAGGCCTGTTTACCTGATAGCTGTGCTCATGGTTCTTGAAGCGTGTGTAGTAGTGCATGAAACGGTCAAGTTCCTGAAAGCTCTTGTGCTTCTTCTCTGCCTGCAAAACAGTGATGAGACACAAGTCAAAGTCAATAAACTCCTCAGCATGGTGTCCCGCCCACACCAGAGAATGTAGGTGCTCTTGTTGAGGGCAGTTAGAGTAAGTAAGTGAGTCATGCCACAGGTAAAATCAGTGACTGGGAGGAATGCGAGTGAAAACTGACAATAAAGTTCTTTTCATCTCTGATGAAGGAAGATGGAATTGACTGTAGATGGCTCCAGGGTCAAGAGTCTAGATCAAGCTTTAGTGTGTGTACGCGTGTACATTTGTGTGTTTTCCATCTTGCTTCTGTAGGCTCCAAAGCCCTTTTGTTTTAAGAGTGTAAATGCACACAAACTTAAGTACTGTTCTCGGCTGTTTGCATATGTGTGTGTAAATTTCGTTTAGATCAACATACTAATACAGTTCTATAATACATACTAATGTTTCAGTAAGTTGTGAATGCTGGTGGTTTGTTACACTATCGTCCTTGTTTTTGCACCTTTAAATGCGAAACTAAAGAATGAAAAGGAGTGTGGGCTGGTTGAAAAATAGATTATCTAGGGCTGAAGAGATGAGCCCCAAGCTGATGGGCTCCTGCCAATTTTAATAAGATTTTATTCATTGGGCGGTGAGACAAAATGTCTCAATCAACTGTATGAACATCCTAACCATTCTGCTGTGGTAAATTATTACTCCTAAATGTGTTGAAAGGAAATCCTCTCAGTACTACTGCTTATGTGAGAAAAGATATACTTGATGACTCCCGAGGGAGCTGTGGGTTATGTTTGTGTAAACTGCCTCAAGTGATGTCACCTGAGTCAGTGTAGGTTAGGTCTGAAGAGACTACAAGTTTGGCAACACCCAAATCTCTGACTGAACTGTTTGTCTGAAGCACACTGCATTGTGGGTAATGTAGACGGCAGTTTTTTACATGGAAGAAGATGCTGTGGTAACGCTCTACAACTGGCAAGTCTGTAGAGCAGACTTGACAATCCAAGATACCAATAGTGTTTTGCTGTCCAACCCTAGTGTGTGTGTGTGTGTGTGTGTGTGTGTGTGTGTGTGTGTGTGTGTGTGCGCGCGCGCACCTCCTCAGTCATCTCCTTTGACTGCTCCTCTACCTGCTGGATGACCTCGTAGCGGGTGCAGCGATAGTAGCCTCCTGTTGATGAGCTGTGCTTTTTCCACTCCTCCAGACAGATCCAGCAAAAGTCATACTTACACTAGAGGGAGAGATCAGAGAGGTAAGACTTAAATCTGTTTCAGTCAGTGGCAACATCAAAAACAGGATACCAAAATACATACATACCGTAGTGACATGATAATACATTCCATTGACAAACATTCATTTCCTGAGCCTTACCCTAATCTTTACCGTACCTTTCTTTACATATACATTTTACATCTGAATTTTAACGCTTTTTTCCAAAGCCACTTACAGTAATTCATACATACATTTATACACTGATGGTGGTGGCTGCCATGCAAGGTGCCAGGGTGCTTTGTCTTAACCTTACCTGACAACCTAGCCCACATCCTCACCCTAAAATGTAACCATTGATGTCATGTCATACATTTCGTCCCCAGAAAGTAGGTGAGTCCCCACGATGCAACAGTGTCTACAAGTTTATGTCCCCACACCATGAGTAATACACACAATTACTCAGGACAGCTGACATTGTGTAACATGTAATATTCTCTGGCATGGACCTGTAAGGATGTGAAAGCTGAGAAGTACCTGAAAAGCTCAGAAAGTCTTATTTAAAGATCTGTTTGTTTATCCTTTCAACTGCTCTCAACATCATAACAGAAACATAATTACCAGTGAATGATACATTTAAGAGTCCTTAAACTAGGCCTCAAGATATACTTGCCTCAAGATGTCTCAATCTCTTTTTTTTCCTTCTACAAATACAAGTTTTAAAGAAGTGAATTCTTGTAGCTGTAGCTGCCACTAGAAGACATTCAGAAAACATTTGAGATAACCAAGTCCCATTGGGTATTGTAGAACAAAACAACAAAACTCTACAGCCACTCCAATCCACAGCCTATTTAGGTGTAAGTGATTTCTCTCTCTGTGACACATAGTACTTCTGTGGGTGACAAGTTAGCTGGGGCAACACAAAACCCTACAGGCTAAGACCTCAGTTGTCCTAAACACACCATGCCTACAATGACACTTCAGAAAAATCAATACAAAATGAAAGAGTGGGAGGGAGAATGAATGGAAGAACAGAGACACAAAATGACAGTGTGTGAATTGGAGGGACTTAAGATAAAAAAGTGTGAAGTCAGACCGGAGGGAAGGAAATGGCAGCGAAAAGACAAAGAAATGTTCCTTGGCAACACTGAGTCCTGTATTTCCAAGCAACAGGGGTAAAGCCATTTCTTACTAGGTATTAACAGGTCAAAAGGCTGAGCCCTCGTCGGCCTCTCAGCTTGTGAAAGCTGCCCCATTCAACCCAAACTAATCTCCATCTCTAGTCAGTCTGTTTAACCAGGATAAAGACAGTGAGAATGCTGTCACAGAGACAAAGGAGCCTGGTTGAGCTCCTTTCATGGCCTGCCCTCCAGCGACAGAAACACTTGTCAGGCAACATGACTCTTATGTGATTATCAGTCTCACACTCCCCCTCCACCACCGACTGTCTCAATCACCTCTGTATTACTCTCGCTTGTCCATCTCAATAAGACGGAGGCCTCAGACTAACTGCAGGGCTTATTGGCTGTTTGATGGATTGTTTATGAGCGTGACAGCATCATAACCACCCCTTGTAAAATAACCTTTTATAATGAAAGCAAAACTAGGCTGATAGCAGCTTGAATGTGATTAGACATTTTCACTTTCACTATTACATTACAACACCTTTGCGATGGATACCTTCCTCAGGACAAGTGTACTTACTCATTCTGCTCAAGTGTAGAGTGCATGTTATCAGACATTTAACAGAACAGTTGTGTCATACTCGTTTAATTATATATATCTGATGGGTTCAAGGTGGAAATGATAACCTGACAGACTGCTGTCACTGGAACATATTGTGTGATGAGCTATTCATTCAATCTATTTAATAACAAATTCATCAAAAGTGTTGTGAGATATTTGAAAGTTAAATATGGCCAAACATCACAAGAATCCAAAATACAGCAACAGCAAAACAAAAGCTGTTCTACAGGAAACTATTTAATTAGCTACTATCTTAGATCTTTTGTTTCATAAGGCTTCTGAAGTTTAAACGCAGCTTTTTCACTGAGTCACAACAACCATCTGTGCGTTTCTAAAATGATACATGTGAACCCACAGCTTCCCTTTTCAAGTTAAAACAATCAAACACTCAATCTTCTGGGAAACGTTGATGGCTAGAGGACTCAAGGGCTCATCAGAACAATCACAATTCACCCAGTGATGGACCAAAGTGTTGCTTTTAGATGGTGATCAGTGCAAATTGGATGTTACTATGTTTGATGGTGTTTACAATGCACTTTATATAAAGACACAGACTTAATTGTCCTCTCTTTTTCACACTGAGGGCAGAACATGGCAGTGCAAATATTGTCAGTCATTGCAGCATGTCAATCTTGAAAGCTTTTCTTAGACACTTTCACAAACCCCAATTCCCATCCTTTCGCTGACAATGGAAATTTTAAGGAATACTAAAAAGGTGACTGTTGTGCCAAAAATAGTAGCATGTCACCACCTCTTGGTTGAAGTGGAAATACCTGAAAAATAAGGCACCCAATTTTTTTTTCATGTCTTAATAAAACAATTTTTTTAACTGCTTAAATGCTTAAAACTGCTCTTAATATAATTAAGCACCTTGTACTTATCAAAATCTTTTTGCCAAACTCTTTTTTTCTTGAGCAATTTAAATAGCAGTTCACTTTGTCCAATACACGTGTAACACCTGTAGATTGTTCATTCAGATAGTTCTCCCAACCAGAAAACCAGCGACTCATTAATAAGTGAAAACGTGCTGATCAGAATTAGTCCGAGATGAAAGAGACATCAAATTACAAAGTGTGTTAGTAAAACAGGTGTGTGCAACCTGCCATTCTCACTTACCTTAGCACACTGCATGTGGTTGCACCCCTCGTTTTTCTGTATTGGGGACTTGCAATTGGCGCAGGGTTTGGAGTTCGAGAGCAACCATAAGCAGTTGGCTGCATCCTCGTAAGCTTCGCTCACACCAGCCACTTCAATGGGAGGAGGGGGAGGTAAACAGAACAAATAAAGGCATAATGAGACAGAATGAGAATGGCTATTACCACAGCCTCTAAACAGACCACTGCAGTGAGTGGGAAATTGTCCTGCCTGCCTAATGTGTATTGCTTATATAGTTTGCTAACATCTCCCAAGATGCTCGTGCCCCCCTACCCCCCACACACAAACAGAGTAATTGGCTATTATCAAAGCACCTCTGATGTGCCGTTTGAAACGCCAAGATAAAACAGAATCTGGGGAAATCGAAGGGGAAGGTGGTTCCACAACAAAATAATTGCTTTTATGTTTCAACTGTCAAATCAGTGAAGTGGCACTTTGGAGCGACTCGGGCCATCTTAAATCATCTATTAGATTACCCAACGTCCAATTACCACTTCTAAACGTTGCATACTTTCAATGAGTGGGTTGTTCATTTTAATTAATAATTTATCATCAACATGGTGGGTTTTAATTGGCTTAGCGCTAAATTGTTTGTAATTACTGCGGTTGAGTTCCAAGTAATTTAGTTAAAAATCAATCCCTTGACTGCAACCAAAAAAAATCTGGCAATTTTCTGCCATGTAGTTTCATTAAATTTTACTGGTATAAAGACCAAGTTAGGTGCCACTGGAATCAGTAAAATACAAATATACTAGACAGAAATTCAGCTGGATCTATACAATAGTGTCAATACTCACATTCCTCAGGTTTCATCTCATTGACTTTCTGTAGCCACAACTTCCAGGTCTCACAGTCACATGGCTCATGGGCTTCGCCTTGACACTCCCTGGAATATACACAGACAGATGACAGATTCAATTACCCAGTCAAAGCTCCCATTCTGTCTGTGACTATACATGGAAATTAAGACAAATGATGAACACACAAATCACACAGTGCTGCCAGAGATGCTGTCAAAACCGTCAACCCGTGGCCATATCTGCCTTTCAACCATATGCCTTCTTCGTATCAAGGGAACTATAAAAGTCGGACCCATGTTACATCCAGTGCCATTATATGTCGGTTCTAATTTCATGTCAGCAGAACTGTTGAGTAAACCTGACAAGTGAACCTAACGGCCATTTTCAGGAACTATATAGTGAGGTCAGGTGCAGTGAGGTGTGTAGCCACAGTTGGGGTGGGGTGGAGATTGTGATATGCAGGTGAGGGAGCTGTCGGGGCATTCTTCAGGGCTCTTGGAATAAGATTACAGAGGGAAGAAGGTGGAGGACAGCACAGCAACTAGACCCTCTACCATTGAGTGGCTGACCAGGTAGTGGTCAAGTAGTGAAGTTCGTGTGTACAGACGGAATGAGTGGATACACATGCATTCACGGGCATATATAGTATTATTATACAAATACACAGATATTTTTGACAATTTGTTGTCAATAAAAACAAATGACATTGCATCATTGATGACGAATCTGTAAACATATTCCATGATGACAAAACATTTTAACAGTATGTGTCAAACAAGTCAAACAAATGGTTCAGCACTGTAGAAAACATACTTAATATGCATAATATCAATAACAATTCTATGTCTGATCATTAAATACAGAGCTTGAGATGGAGGATTTTAGCCTAGCATAGCATAAAGGCTGGCAAATGCCAGATCATGAGTATTGTCCGTTTTTTACTAGGAAATCTTTGTCCTCATACTCAGATTTCTTAAACTGCTGTCTGGCAAACTCCAAGCAGGCTATCATGCGCCTTTTACTCTGTCGTGCCTTCCATCTAGTCACTCTATCATTTTGAAATAATCGATGGAGTGCTGTTTTTTAGAGAGATGGTTCACACAGAGCTTCAGACCACTCTGTTTGAGAGACCCTTAAATTGTTGGTGGGCTCACTGAAAATGGTCCCCAATTCCAAGTTACTGGGTTTGACTGGACACCCAACTCTCTCCTGAGTCTTTAACCCTTTTTTTCTTTTTCACAGTAACAGAGCACCTGGGAAATTCAGATAAAGACAGGCACAATTTGAATTAGTGTTGTCACGATACCAAAATTATGACTTCGGTACGATACCTGCCTAAAATATCTCGATACTGATACTGAAACGATACGACGGCAGAAAACTAGAACATCATCAAAAGTAATGGAATAAAATATCAGATGACAGAATGTGAAACTTAAAATGATTTATTTCTTTTTATTAATTAAAACACTTAAAATAAAAATATAAATTTTTGTAAAAGCTGCTGAGCTTTATAGCTTCTGTATCCAAGAAGACACTTGTCTTCTTGTTTTGGTCATTTGTCTTGTTTGCTATCAGAGATTATTAAATAACCTGATTGTCCATTAAAAGCTCAGAGCTTGTAGTAGAAAAACATTTACAGCACATTAACTACAATTTTATTCAGCATAAAAATAATGAACATAAATTACATTAACTGTAAGTCTGGCAATTCATAAAATAAGATTTTATTCGTCCCACAAAGGGGAAATTTGCAATTTCAATAAAGTTCAAACAATGGATTATTAGCCTGCAACTACATTAGTGCACTAAAGTACAACACAAATGACCCAGACCTGGTGCAGGTCTGTGCCCTAATCAGACCATTTTCTAATAATATAAATTACAATATATATTATGAATTATTACACAAATGAACATGCTATGATTATATTACCAGTACTGATTGAGTTAAAATAGATAATTTTTTAAGTGGTGTTGTTGATCAGCGTACTTGTGAACACCAGCGCATGTTCTGGTTAAGTTCATGTTACCAGTGTGAACGGTGCGTTTGCATACAGAGATGTGTGGAACCACATCGGGCTGTTAAACAGTTAGCTTTACCCCTGACTGCGTCCTGCAACTCTGATGGTGAAAAAAGTTTGCTTGACTTCCATCCGGGGGATATTTAACGTTATGTTATCTATCGCTAACCTGCAGCTCTTTGAACTCTTTGAACAAGTCCGCATGTGTGTCAGCTGAGAGTGGCATGAGTGCTCCTCCTGACCGTCCTAGGCTTGTTGAAAAAGCAGACGCACGGAGCGAAATCAGGAAATATCTCGCTTACGTTGCCGACAGTAAGGGCAAGCCCACGGACACCACAAAGCCCGTGTGTAAACGATGCCTCAAATCCGTAATGACCAAGAGAGCCAACACGTCTGTGTCGTTCTGCTCTGTGACTGTCCGTCACCGTGAAGCCACGCCCACTCTGGCTGCAGGCAGTGAGGAAGCGGAGAGAGGCTGCACACACAGACACGCTGCCCCGCTGTCGCACTAAATTCATAAAGTACTGATACTAAAAAAAAAAGTATTGTTCTTAACGGCTGGGTACCGCGGTACCTTTCTAGTATCGGTTTTCCGTGCAACACTAATTTGAATGTTACTGATGCTTTTCGGTAGAAACAATAAATGCCTATGTAATCTCCATAAAACTCTAACATACATAATCACTAAATTTGTAACATTTTATATGTATGGTATGGTGCGAATTACTGACCAGCAGAAGAGGTGGCCTTTGCCACAATCTACAGCAGGTGCCCGAAGGAGGGGAAAGCTAAGAGCATCTGAGGTGGAGGTCCCAGGGCCCTGGGTGTTCAGCCTCACTGCCCTTTCACAACCTGCCACAGGACACCAGCGAATTGCTGGATTGTTCTCCACAAATGCCTGGCAACAGAAGAAACAAAGACAATTTAAATCAGTCAGGAAAGGTATTTTAGGGAGGCTGACTTTAATACACTGATCTCTACCACAACATGATCTGTTACAGGCTTGAAAGGTTTTGTCAGAGGACATCAATGAAGGAATCCTTTTCTACTTGGTCTTAAAATACTTTTTAATGTTTGCAACGGTGCACAAACAAGTGACTTTAAAATATTAAGAGATCATGAATGAAGCCAATATAAGCATGTTTCCTTATGTTAAAATAGTCTCCTACACTGTGCCCGTTTCCATCAGCCAGTCATTTATCCAAGGTCCTAAGTGCCACTCTATTTTTGTAAGTAATTCAGTCTCAACCCAAATTTGAAAAGAGATCCACTATGGTGTGGCCATGCGCAGCTTAATGAAATAAAGGTTCATGTCTGTATGATAGCTCAAACAAGAGGCATGTAATTCATGTGAGATTTGTGCCTCTTAAACTTTTCAATTATTGTAAAATACGATAGAGAAAAAGGTACTTACGTTGAAAACAAACTAAAGTGAATGTCCTTCGCTAGTTAGCGGTTCCAAGTACAGACTTACTGATTTATCAGTTCAACTAAACTACCAGCATATCTCTACTATTGTAAGTGCTCGCTCCCTGTTTGCCATTTCTTGTTATCTAACTGACATCTATATTCAGTGAAGTCTTTACATTGAATCTTTACTACAGAAGCAGTGTTTACCTCTGAAGGTGGCGATATAATTTGAATATTATTTGAAGAAGATTCTAAACATCTGTTTGTTGCACATCTCACTACCTTGATGTCAAACTGGAGGTAGCGCTTGTCCATCTCTCTAGAAACCACGCTCTCAATAACTTCCACAGGCACTTGTTGGTAGCAGTCAAAGGCCGGGCAGAAGATGTTGTGGGCTTCACCCTCTTGGATCTTTAGATTAAGAAACCTGAGGAGACATTCATACATTGCAGACAGCGATGATGTATGAAAATTAAGTACACCTAATCTGCAGAATCCCCAGGCCGAACCAAAACATGACTTACCCTTCCCAACATCCTCTGCAGAACTCGTGGCCACAGGACATGTCAACAGGTTCCTCAAAGACGGAGATGGAAGACATGCAGATACCACACTGTGACACAAAAGAAAAAAGACACAATCTGTATTACGGCCACAGTACAAATAGTCTAGATTTTTATAGCCTGCTATGAAAGATCATTTTCTGATTTGCAATTCTTAAAACTGTTTCCAAAAGCTCTCCAGAACAATTCATGCATTATTACATCGCCGTCTGAATGTGAATCTTGAGAGTAGGCATGCTCAAAATATGGTGATGATGGGTGGCCTAGTGTTTAATATTCAATAGTGTCACTAGGCAAGGAAAACTATGCCTTAATAAACTGATAAGTCAGTGTGCATACACTACACACAATGGTAGTCTTTGATAAATTAAAAAACACTGTGCCAGAGGCCTGTCAAGGTCACAATGATGACCTCACATTAGTATGTGTCTCACAGATTCCTGTTCTGTCATTAGATGTTTTTTCTCACATTACACAGAAACTTGATACACATAAAAACACAAAAGTGACAATCACATACACACACACTCACACACGCAGGCCTTGTTACAGTGAAAGACTGACCCCACCAAAAGACATAAAGGAGGCAGTGTTCTTCAACAATGTAAGTATTGATTTGTGAAAGAGCAGAATGTGATATAATCAACTGTAACCTTTAAATTGGCCCTTGAGTGGACCCAGTCGATCGGCACAGTGCAGTTCAAGGCATGCCTTTCAGAGCCACGACAAAAGATGTTGTCAGACAAACACAACCTACAATTTCTCATGAGGTAATTGAGAAATCAAGTCTGTCAGCTTCAACTATCATCTATCAACAGTTGAATTCACATACCGACACACACTAGATTGAAATATCCACCAGAGGACAAATCTTCACTCATCCAAAAAGATTATGTCTTCTCACACTAAACTTTTCAGAGACTGACAAAAACTGTCAGATTTCCCCCACAGGTAGCAATGTCATTTCAAAAGCTTTAAGTCCCTGGTCACTAATATCAGGTGTCAAAAACGTTCTAGAAAAAACTCATACATACATAAGTGCTGTAGAGAGTACTTACTGAAGGGATCAGCTTTCCATCATGATAGAGACCATAAATTCTCAAATACATCTAATACCAATGAAAATGCCCTTTTCATGCTTACAGTGAAGTTTCAACTTTTATGTTTAACATATCTAGGGGTAGAGCTGTCAAAAATATCAAAATATAAGTACATATCCATTCTCAGTTATTGAGGCAGTTTCAATACACCTGGACCAGCTGCACTTTCTCACTCTCCTTTTTCCATCAGCAAGTTGACACATACTGCTCCAGTCCCCACGTGCAGGACAGTCTCCTCCTTTTGCATTCATCTATGCTCAGAAGTAAATAACTTACACGCTGTTGTGCTTCACACACAGTCCACAAGGCTTGCTACATGTTATGAATGTTATGCCTTCAATGTGTTTTTTTCTTATTGCATCGCACGCGGTGTCGAACATGGATATTTTTCAAGGTATTGCACCGTAGTTCAAATTCCAATATTGTGACAACAGTAGTTTGCAGTATTTAATACAAACAGCATGTCATTGACCTCTTCTTGGTAAAATACACTTGAAGGGCAAATCCACCAATTTTACACATACAAGCCTGTTTAAAAATGGTCTTAGAGAGTAATACTGAATATGAGAAAAGTTAGTATAAAGCCTTTTGTGAAAGTAAAGAAGGCACCAGGTTTTCAAAAGCAGTCCACTTGTCTAGCATTGCACTCTTGCAATGTAACACAATTGGACTCCTTATGGACAGTTTTGAAACACATGAGCAAAATCAACAAAGTAAAACCAGAGATATCTCTGATTTATACGATGCCACAATACAACTTAGCCAATGAGTGACAACACTGGAGGTAATTTATCAAATTACACGCTGCTTCAAAAGGCTTAGTTTTTCCACAGTTGCAGAAAAAATACTTTTATGTGTAAAACTAGTGAAGATTCCATTTAATACATTGGCAAACAGGACAAACATTGGCAGTCTACTACAGTAAGTGTTCCATCTGCCAAGGACACCTCATGTTACCTGGAATGATTTTCATCTTGGTAACTGCTCACAAAGAAGACTGTACAGGAAAATGTCAAGCATGTTTGATAATTATCGAGACATCTCAGACAAGGTCAAGATAATGGGAAGGCAATTAAGCAGCATGTGCGCTGACCCTTTTGCAGCAGGGGGGTCATAATGGTCTTGTAGACGCGCAGATTCTGTAACCACTGCAGTGTTTCCCCTGCATTCAAATGGCAGCAGCAGCGCGCCGCTGTTGAAATTTGACCATCGCTGCTGAGTCGGAGGAGAGGAGGGGGAGACAGGAGAGTGTATAGAGGACTGCGTTTTACTTTGACATTATACCATTTTGCGCTATGGACGCTTCAAAACTCAATTAATTAACACACCTGTAATAATAAAAGGTCAGCTCAACAACATCAGGTGAGAACAACCAGTGTTTGCAGTAGCAGTTAATGTGGTTTCTCTTATCTGGCAGCGTGTTGGAGAGTTTCAGTAACACCGCTACATTTGGTGAAAATTTCATGTAGTTGTTCAAGGTGAAATTTGATTTTCGCCTGTGCAGATCGAAATTTTCAGATTAGTTTAAAAGACTGGGTCTTCATACCTCACACGTACTTTATGAGTCCCTCTGCTGCCAGCAGACACATAAAGATTTCCCTGACAGAGCACTTTGCAAATGTAAAAAAAAATAAAAATGCGTGCTTGTGACACTTCCACTGCTACAACTTCACCCTGGGGGAAACACTGCACAGCTGTAGATAATTGACTACATGACTCATGAAAGCTGTAGTTGTCACAAGTTCATGAAATCATTTTATCTTTGTGAGAAGATTCTCACAATTTACTCTGCAGATACTTAATACCTCATTACCTAAGCCTTACCTTACCGTAGAGAGAAAACAATTAGCTGACAGAATTCTGAAAATGTAGCATCTCATCGAGGAGAAGCATTATGAACATGACATTTCAACAGCGAACAAACAAATGTGGAGGTGTAGTTTGATTACCAATTTCTTCATGTTTGACACAGAGGCATATGGTTGCTATTAAATGTTCTTTCCACCTGATTTTATAGTCACACTCATTTCATACATTAATAGCCTTTTGAAGAAAGTATTTTAAAATTCTCTCATGTTGAGAGCTTGTCTACACCAAAATTAACAAATCACCTTGGAGTCAAGGAAATCCCCCCTCTTTTTATGTTTGTAAGTCAGACCACAGGTAAGAATACTAATGTTTGCTAGCAATATAATGCTGGGAAATAATTTAATATTATGCAGAAAGACAGGTGTGGCAGAGAAGATTTAAAGAGTTCAACAAACACCATAGGAAATCTGTGGCACCGCAGGGACTCATTTTAAATACGCATTAGAATACACTTTTTAGAGTTATACTGCCAATTACTATTAGTGTGTGAACTTCCATGCTAGCTTTATCCTTTGCTGCTGTAGGAGATTCTTGGCCAGGAAAACATGCAGCTCCCTGGGGCTACTCATCCTGTGGTTTAATTTTATCTGACGGCTCTTAAGTAAGAAGTACAGGTAAATGATAAATGACTTCACTTTAATGACATTTTAATCGACCATGTCCGCAACTGCCGTTTAAAGTTTTCTTTTTCAATTAAAGGGACAGTCCCACAATCAATAATATATGATTTTGATTGGTATTGTATCTTGCAGAGCTTTGCATATATCATCCATAGAGATGTCTGCCTTCTATCAAATATAATCGAACAAGATGGTTCACTACAACTCACACTGAAACAACCTAGAGGGATAAATATTGTAGCATTAAAGATTAGAGGATTAATATATTTTTTTGATTTGGGGGTGAATTGTTCCTCTAACCTAAAATTTAGGAATCTTTTGTCAAACCTGGACTCCCACCAGTTCAGCATAACTTGTGCACCTTACTTCTAAATTGGCTGGTAAAAAGTGACAATCTAAGAATTTCACCCATCCTCTCATTCTATTAATTCAGCAAACATAGGTCAAAGGGAACCCTCACCAGAGAAGACTCTTCATCAGCGGGCATGAGGCTGATTTGGTCTGGGGAGGTGATGGAGGAGCGGGTGGTGCGTGGCGTCCGTGGAGAGGGCAAGGTGTCCCAGGCATTGTAGCCACTTGGAGGTGGGTTGGGCATCTGTATCCCTGAGCGTTGGCAGCATTCCTCTGCATTGGTCATCCAGGCCTCTAAAAGCTTCTCTCTGTCCCAATCTGAAGCCAAAAAGTAAACGCAGTTAAAGAGAAAGAAACACTAAGACATAAAAACTAAACAAAGAAGAAAAATTAAAGTAAACGATAAACTCAATGTTTTTAATGAGCAAATGAGGTATAAAGATATGCTGAGAGAAGGGGAAAGGGAAATTCTCACTCTAAGAGAAGTGTACACTGTAGTTAAAGGTGAGTTCTTATAAACGTTGGTACATAAAGTTTGAATGGCCCGTTGAGTCGGCCTTTTAAACAAAAAAAAAAGGCACCTACAATTTTTTTACCACTACATAGACTTTAATAAGCCATGTGATGAGCAAGCAGACCAGGCCAAGTAACACAAAGGTTCCAAAAATACACTGATTTATATTCTCCGAATTGATCACAAGAGCATGTGTAATATGTGTTGATATCTTATAAAGCTTCATAAATGCAGGCATTCAACCAGCATGGATAAACACTAAAGACAACATGTGACAGAATTTCCATTCAGCTTGTTTAATGAGATTCACTTTCAACTCAATCCTCATTTCATCAACATAAAAAGAGCATACTGTGTTATATTTTTGTAAGAACTGGTAAGCACATTCCTGAATCTGCCAAAGCCCACACAAATCCCACTTCTGTGGCAACACAACCACCCAAGCCTTTCAAACAGCCAACAACATAGACGTGCTGCCATCTGGTTTTCTGTTGTAGAATAGCTGTTCAATCTCACATTAGCACACGGGAACAGGTTTGAGAGCTTTTGAGTATAAATATTGAATGACTTGTGGACTGTGCCTGAGTCCAAATTTCCTCTGACAAAAAAAGTCCCCTCCTAAAATAAGGAACATGACCCGGTCAACTGTGCAATTAGGCCATTATCAGCCTCAAGACACGTTTCGACACCAATCGAATGCCTCAGACTCTAAATGGCCTCATTTAGATAATGAATATTGCAACAATTTCCCCCATCTCCATTCAATTAAAACTCATCAATGAATATGACCCTATCTTAATGCTTTTGGCCATTAAAAAGAGTCTCGAATTAAAAGTCATCACATTTAGTCTAAATATAAAAAATGAGCTGGGAAATACTGACTGTCAGACGCACAGACTGATTGGCAGGCTGGCAGCTCAGCAGGAAAGAACCAATAACTGTGATAAGACAACTGAAAAAGACTAAAATGGAAATATAAAAGTTAGAAAGTCTTAAAATGTGTGAAAGTTTTCACAGGAAATAAATGATGCATAAATTCTTATCCAGTAGCTTAACAAAAATCCTGAAGTGTTCCATCCCTATAAAACACACAGACAGCATTCCCCTGATAGAGGTGAATAAATATAGCAAGAATCTGGGGTCATTCTCTCCTCGTCTAATATGTAGCACATACAGCAAAACAGCCAGTCACTCAGCCCACTGAATTAGTGAATGGGGTATTTAAAGACGGAAAATCAACCCCAAACTGTGACACGTATTTTGAAGTCCTCGCTAAACAGAATCTAAGCCAAGTTAAATTAAGAGGGGAAATTATAATTAAAGGCTGCAAATGAAATTACATTGTTTTAAAGATCTGAAGTTTGTCACACACATTAACTCAGCTGGGTTAAGTGAAGCTTAAGTTTGAGAATTAAAGGCTTAAGGCCAGAAGTTATAGTAATAGGAGCATTACTTGAGTCATTCAGGATGAGTAACTGAAGTCTTTTTACTGATTGAGCCTATTAAAAACATTTGCCCCCAGTATGCATGCATCCAAGATTGTTGTGATCACCTTCTGAACTAGTACTATTAATAAGGCTTGTGTTCTTGTACATCTTGATGCAAGGTGCAGCCTTACTGTGGACTTGGTTGCAACTGTATGAAAAGCAGCATCATTTACAATAAATGCTAAGTGTATATGTATCCCAGTTTGTGGATGTATTACCGTTTCTTCACAAATATGGCAGAAAGAGCCCACTGAAATAGCATTTAGAGAAAGTGACACTGGTACTCTCCACTTAAAGTCATACAAGTGAAATTCTTTCAGATAATAAAGGCTGTTCACAAATAACCTCTTTGTCTGCAAGGAAATCCCTAGAGTGTAGCGTGAAGCGAATATGAGATATCGCCTCTCTAATGCCCAATACAAACTAAATCTAAGACAAATCTAACAATAAATGTTTTCTTTACAAGTAAACAGTGGGATAGGGTTTGCTTAACAAGAGTAAGCACTTTGTGGAAACAAGGGAAACTAAATAAAAATTGTTTCAAGATTTTGCAGGTGAATCTCGATACAAAAAAATAACTCTTGTGTATAGCCTTGAATTTGCCTTTTTATTAATTTTGGCATGTGAGTTTTTATTATTATTATTATTGAAGTGATCTTGTTCATTCTGTGACAAGGGAACCATGGTGAGACACAGAAAAGGACATACAACAACTGGTCCCTTGCCAGAATCAAACCTGGGATGTGCAAAATATGATATCTGTTTTAGGAAAGAGGCCACCAGGACACTGCCTGTGCTTACCATTTTAAGAACAAGCAATTGTGTATGTGTAAGTTTAATAGTACCATGGGCACGTAGCAGCGCCTCGGCAGTGAAGAGAGGGGCCTGCAGCATGTCGGCTGTCTCCACTATCAGCATGTCCTTCAACCTCCGAAGATCCTGAGGCCGCAGGCCCTCATAGAGCTAGAGAGGGGGGACATGGGAGAGGAAAAGGATGAAGACACAAGGGGAGGAAAGGAGCATAATAATAAGAGGAGAATAAGAAGGGAGAGAAGGAACAAAATTACAGAGGCAAAAAATAATAGGGCAAGTTAGCAGCGCAAGTAATGAAACGGGTGAAGGTAACAGAAGACATTAGGTTGGGAGTTGAAAGAAACATTGGGCAAAAGAGAAGAAGAATAGAAGTATTAAAAACATTTCCAATATAGACGATTGCTGACACATGACTAAGTCGGGCCAAATGAGCTAATGCACTGATGATGATAGGAGTCACATGCCTTACGACAGACTATTATGTGTGACTACTTTGTGGGTTTATTTGTGTCAAACCAAAGCTGCTTGGTGATGTGTGGGGCTGACCAGAGGCAACACTGGGCTGTAGTGTCTGGTTCTGAGATGGGACTACAGAGCTATAAACTATATGACTGAAAATATGCCTCTGTTTATGACCAATCTACCTTAAAGCATTTGGGTTTACTACACAACTGACAGAGAAGGCGTTAATTGTGATAATAGTACTAATGGTATCTGAGGAGGATTTTATGAAAACAACACTGACCAAAAATGTTAAAGGCCTAATTTGATTTTTCAACACTATGGTAGAGATTATGCAGGACTTGGTTCTAAGTAACACCAGTTGAGGGTGACAAACTGAACAAGTTGTATACCCTCTGCTTCTCGGTATGTTATACTGTACCTCTCTTCGGTCGAGGGCTGCGTACTCTGCCTCTATACCCTCTGCCTCAGGGGCAAGAGAGAAGACCATCTGCGACTCCAGGCACAGGGCCAACTCCTTGTGGTGCTGCTTCTCTGCACAGTCACATGGAGTCTCGCGACTTTCATTCTCCGCAAACAGGTCTGCTTCCCTCTGCACCAGGAACTGAGCAAGTGAAAACAAGAGGAAAATTTGGCTTTGGAGAACACACTACATGCAGGGACAGCACTAACTCGGTGATCGCAGTCGATGGAAAGGCTATGAACTCATGGCAGACTTGTATACATTCTGTGATGGTGGTTATTATTTACAGTTTCTCAATTTTAGGACCCATGAAAGGATTATACTTGTGCATCTTAACATACATTTGCAGCATTTCTAAAAGGAGCAGGAAAGAGAAAGTATGCTTTTGCTTTTTGTTATTTTGGTACTGCTGAGCACAAAAAATTTAATAAGTGCATTCTGAAATTACCAATGCTGGAACCACTTTAGTAAAATTGAATAAATTGTTCTCTCCAGAATGATTTCAGCTTCTGAAACATTTGTCAATTTTATTATATTCTAATCTGCATTTTGCTATATTTTCGAAAGTTCTATGTAAAGTTTCTCTCTTTCTATCACAACAGACCCACCTGCATCCCAACTTTGACACTTGGGTTTGCACATGGTGCAAATTGTATATCAGGGGAAATTAAAATAAAAGGAAAGATAGAGACCATCCTGGGATCGGATCACACCTGCCGTGATGCCCATCAACATGTATATGTTGTGACCCATGACTAGTCAGTAGTTATTACTACTTTATTATGTTATTACACAGCCGCAACCATGTTACAAGCATGATACGATTAACTTCAGTTAGTTGTGAAACCATAGCTGAATCCCGCTGATAATTTTGGTTGTTCATATTGTACATTAAATCCTTCATCATGGGGATTACACAGCTCGGTTATACACAAAATCCATTTCAAAATTAAACTCAGTTCTTTGCAAAGGGCAGATACAGAGATAATTTATCTCTGTGACTTTTGTATGTGATGTATCGTGCCCCAGGGATTAATAAAATGGTTTTGTGCAGCAGAGAATTTTCCTAAAACTCACAAGGGGGTGGTTTGACCAAATTAAAATAATAGATGCGATCATGTACATAAATTGTTCTTAGCCCAGGTGCACAGTTGGATCCAACAAAGGGTACACACCAGCCACTATTCTAGAAATATTTATAGTACAAAAGGGCAGATATTAAATAATTTGTTAACATCAGGGTTACTCTGGGCCCTTTCTGCTTCAAAATGCTCTTTATGCTAGTGAGGTTTCAGTTCCAAATTATGGAGCCTTTTGATCTATACTTAAAATGTTATACTTCAGATTTTTTTACATTAAATATATAGAGAGACATATAGATATATCCACAGGATTTTGGAATCTCACCTCAACACACGTCTTCATGCCTGAAGCAGCAGCATAGTGCAGGCAGGTGTTCTTCTTGTTGTCGGTGGCATTGACATCAGCACTCTCATACTCTCCATGGTCCAGCTTTGCTCCGGTCCATGCCAGGATGATTTGTAGACATTCCGCTCGACGCTGTCTGTCTTCGTATGGCCGTGAGATCCGGGGTTGCAGTGCTCCCTCTGAGGTCAGGATCTGGGGCCCCATGCAGAGAAGGTGCAGAGATGTCTCATTGTGCACATTACGCTTGTTAGGATTCCCATCTTTGTTTAGGAGAAAAAACCTAAAATAATAAAGAAAGGGACAGGAATAACAGTTGATTTCAAACATTTCTCATTCCCCCGAAGTGGCTTTGGCTATTGTTGGCTACACAGTTAATAAAATAAAAAACATTTTATCTTCTGACAAACCAAAAAAAGGGCTGACATAACCTATATGACCCTTATTTTTATCATGCATAACTGGTTTGAGTTTGAATGTAATAGTCACATACGCATTTTAAATACTGCACTTAATATTTGAAATGTAATACACTGAAGTACACACTAGAAACCCATGTGGAAATGCATATTGCATCTCAGGTAAATTAACATCCAAATAATATATCAATCTGAGTCTCAGTATTTCAGATGGAAATTATAATCATCAAAATTAAATCCATACATCCATCCATCCATTTATCCAGTAATTTATCTTGCTTCCACTTCATTTTGCTATTACCCAGGGGACATTTTACTTTAAGTCAGGGAAGAAATGTAAAATTGAGCAAGCATCTCATTAGCAGTGAAACTAGGGGCCTGAGGAGTAAAGGGCCTGAGAGGAGTAAAGATGAAAACAGGCAAGGTTGGTAGCTCGTGGGATGGGAAGCTCTTGGAGCCCCTTCCTATTCCGTCCCAGCATGTTGCATTCCTGAGAGCTGCTAACAGATGGCTATGTGGAGAGACAGATGGGACGTATAGAGACAAAACATGAACATTTTTCTCATACGAAGCAGCAATATAGCTCTAAATAGGACCAGTTGATTGGTAACAGTGCTAAAAAAAAATAAGAAAAGTGCTCAAAGAACATTTGATATCTGAGAAAGCTCCATAAGAACATCAATAAATCAATGAATGATAATCCAATTAATTAATCAGCTGCTGCATATCAAAAAGCTGTAGCACAACACATTGGTCTCTCATCTACCAACCCTTGGATATCCGTTTTTCCCTCACCGACAGCAGACAATCCAAAAATAAGCCACTCTGAGTGTGTACATTCTGTCTGCTTGCTTCCTTGTTTGTTTGATTTTATCTGAGCCACATCCTGACCTGAGTAGGCGTGTCATGGCGTGCCGGGCAGCATAGTGCAGTGGAGTGTTGTGCTGGTAGGACTCTCCATATGTAGCGTTGGGATCCAGAGCCTCCTTGAACTGCTGGTTGCTCTCATACAGATGGCAGGCCAGCAACTCATCTCCATTGATGAGAGCCTTGCGGAACTTGGTCGCTGTGTTCCCCATCTCTTCCCCTGACGTAGGTTCAAGCTCTGACCGACACCGCAGCCGTTTAATTCGTCTTCAATCTGTTCAAGTCCAACAGGCTGGCATACTGAATGTCCTAAAGAAAATAAGAATAATTGGAGTTAAATTCCTTTATGGCAATCTGCAAGTCCAATGAGGCCTTGATATCTAAAGAAAAAAGAACTCAAACTGATTCTCCTCATAAACCAGACATATTGTCACAAGTCTTCAAAAAAAAAGCAGCCCTGCGTCATAAGAGTAAATCACAAGGGTGAGAGTTGCATCTCCAAGGATACTCAGGCTGCTCTGCCCCAAGCCCCGGTGTCAGCATCACCACTGCACTGAAAACCACCTCCCTGTGTTTCTCTTTTTATTTTTTTGTTTTGAATAACTAAACACAGGGCCAACAAAGCTCAAACAGCGAGAAGGACAAGACTTCCTCTGGCATCACCAGGAGCTTCCGCCTCTTCTTGCCAATGATGTCCATCCCACTGAGGCCAGGAGCCATTGTGAAGCGAGATATCGTCAACTCAAGAGCAACATGCAGAGCGTCAGCATTTCGCTTCCACCAGAGCACCATATGGCCATGACTGTTTTTGCAATATGATGCTTTTATATATTTTTGGTCAGCTAAAGCACAAACCACCAGAACACAAGATGGTCTCCGACTTCATGATAATAAAATGTATTCATATTTAATTTTCATCACCATACAAATCCTTTGCAAAGTGATGCCTTGGTGAAGGCAAGTTACTGTATGTACAGAATAGAAAGAAAAAATGCTTCCTGAACACCGTTCAGGTGTACGTACCAGATCCCCAACTGTCCTTAGTATGAAAATGTAATAGGTCACCAAATGTTTCAAAATACCATTTGCAGGACAACTGACATTCTTTTGCAGATTACATGAGTAAAGACTGTGGATGGATCTGACTCACTCATCTAATCTTTACACAATATCTCTGATCTAAAACTACATAAGCGTCATCGTGTGTGTAACTAATGGGAATGTAAAAGGAGTGAATACCAAGTATTTTTTCTTTTTCAGGGAAAAAGGGTTACTCACTGTTATTTGAGGATTTTTCCTCATAACCAAACAACATGTACAGAACAAGTAGCACAGGATAAAATAAACAAACAGACATGCATACATGAATGTAAATAGTAGAGCTGCGACAATTAGACGATTTAATCAGTTAGTCGACTGAAAGAAAATTTATAGCCAACTATTTTGATGATCGATTAAACAGAGTTTTAGTCAAAAATGTCAGACATTTGCAGTTCTATCTTGTTAAGTGTGTGGATTTCTGATTTTCTCTGTCATTTGTTATAGTCAATGAAGAATCTTGGAGTTTTGGACAGCTAATTTGTTCGAAAGACACGATTATAAGAGGTCTGTGAAATTGTAATAAGCATTTTTCCTAATCTCTTGACATTTTATAGTCTAAACGATGAATAAAGAAAGTAACTATTATCATTATTGTTGCTAACAATAACTTTAACACATTCAGTTGCAAGTATAATGGGCACAAAACTGCAGTCTAATCCGATAGCCATTAAATAACTCTCCTTTAAGAGGTTATAATGTTCAGTTTCTGATGAAACTAATTTCTTTTCTTCAGTTTCTTTATGCCACTAATAAAGTGGCATAAAGCTATGAGGTGCTCACATGCTGAAAATCGAGTATGGAAGCAGATATTCATTGACTTGACCATAATAACACTGTCATGTTCAACTTTTTAGGAGGATCGGTGAGAGAAGCCCTCCATCGAGGGATGGGGATAAGTGGAATAGAGGCTGGACCGGAGTGGAGTGGGACAAGATTCCTGTAACAACTTGTAACAAGTCAGTTTACATGCATCATTTGTCATTTGTTCAATATTCAACCAACATAAATAGTACACTTATGTGGGAATCAAATTGTTAATCTATTGCCAATATTAGTATAGGACATAAACCACCCACTATTGCAATAGGAGCCATACACACACACCTTTGACGGCCTCACTAAATCTGTGTCAGGCTTGTGCCATGCGACACCTTCAAAACAACACAGTCAGGTGGAAAGGCAGACCACGTCCCACCTTCCTGAACACTTGTAAACACCTTATCTTGGATTATATAACCTCATGGCTGGTAACACATAGTTATTACTTTATAAATATACAACTTATTAATCTGTCTGACAATAGTTAACGACACTTGTAAACGACAGCGCAACAAACATCTAACTATAACCTAGCTACCTGCCAGAATCAGCTAAGGATATAAAGATGTTAACAGTTTGTCTCCGTAGCTTGCCACTTGTCACCAAACTCCTCCATGCAGGCCTTTCCCCATGCTGTGTGCTGTTTACCGTCCTCGCTAGCTCAAGCCGACTGCACTGGGCTGTCTTAATGACCAGTCCGCGACAAGGCTTTGTTACACGTCTGCTTCATGAAAACATTCAGCAGCCAACTGACCTTAGATAACGCGAGCTGCAAACGATTCCTTCTGTCGGCAGGGTTTGTGTAAAGCACAATACACGACACTGCTTGCTAGCTGTGTTATTCAAAAACATAAAAACATCATGACGCTACCATCTGCGTTGGTTAGACGTCAGTGCATACGCTAGCGGGTCAGCTAGCAAGCGAGCAGCGCTGCTAGCCAACTTAGCTAGCACAGTTGATAAACTCACAGTAAACAATGAGTAACAAGTAATCAGACTTACACAGATGGCACATCTCGCTGCTGAAGAGCCGCTCTTGTGAATTCACTGTCAACTCGTCAGCGCAATAAACCGAGAATTTTTCTTGTTAAGTGAGGCGGTCCATTAATAATGTGCGCTCAGCTCGGAGCAGTGATGTTGTTCATGTCAACTCTCCGCTGACTCTCTGCTGACTGCTACATGGCCGGGTTGCCAGGTTTCACCTCAACCCACCAAACTGGCGGAGAAGAACATGGCTTATTATTTGGGTTAATATAGACGGTGTGTGTGTGTGTGTGTGTGTGTGTGTGTGTACGCGCGCGCCCACAGATTGAACTTAATACTAATACAAACTGACGCCAGTTGTTAAAATTTAAATCCTAACATGTCATATTTCTGGAGTGATGACGTGCACTGGCCAATTTAGTGCATAATTTGTGTTTCTGTGTTTCACTAATCTTTCCCATACGCAGCATCTGAGTTGTGTTTATCTGTGGCGCAATACGACAATATGAAGGAAATACAAATCTAGAACTGCAATAATCGATCGATTAATCGATTAGTCGTCAAATATTCTGACATATTCTGAGTTTGTTTGTTTTTTAATCAGAGTTGCCTTTTTTCAGCTTTTAAATGTGAATATGTATCATGTCTTTACTTCTTCTATGAAAGTAAACTCAATGTCTTTGGATTGTGGACAAGACATATAAGACATCATCGTGAGCTCTGGAAAACACAGATCAACATGTTTCACCATTTTCTGACCAAACAAATAATCGATTGACCAAGGAAATAATCAACGGATTGATTGATGAGAAAAGTAAGTAGTCAGTAAGTTAGTATGAGCAGACAGAATGCAAGTTAAGTTAGTAATGACAGAAAATGATTTGGATTTTAGACTGTTAGGATCCAATTGTTGAATCAAGGATATTTAATTCAGTGTTATATGCACTCAAACTCCATGTCAACTCAACAGGCTTCTGTAGTGACTGATCTGGAAGCTGTGAGTACAATGAGATGCCACTAGAGTGCGACAGAGTCCACAAAACAAATAATGCTTTTGTCTGGACATAAAGTTGTGCTTCATTTTTTATCCCTTGAACAGTCGATTCTTGATCTGACTTTCATCTCTTTTTCTTTTGCATTTGTTGTACATAAAAAAAGGACAAAACTACAATGCAGATTGTGGGTCAGCTGAATTTGTGGCTCAACATCCCATCCTGTGCACGTTGTGGTTCTCATGTGTGTAAGTCCTGAACGTTGTGGGTATTTACAGGCAATCTTTAACAGGTTGATTCGTAAATCAAAAATATGGAACTCAGCCTGTCACGTATAAATCTAAACATGGACAAAAGTGTCTTTCCTTGAAATAACCACCCAGATACTAAATAGAACACATAATGCCTTTTATTATCAAATATCTGAACATCGCCATGAAGGTATATACAGCAAATGATCGCGCATTTATGAATGCACAAATGTAATATCAACAATAAATAATCTGTAAACACATAACCTCAGTGTGGAGGCCATACAGCAATGTATGCCCTTGACACATACATACAGCTGTTCAAAGAAATGGGGCAATTTAAATGCTTTGGCACTTTCAAAATTCAAAATACAGAGATACATAAACGGGGTGGTCAAACAATAAATAGTTCATCAGATGGAATAAGTCAAAGTCTCAGGCTGCTAATGCGTATTGTGTGACAAGTGCCCCATGACTTGATGTCATTATTTTAATGTGTCCGTGAAGTGTACTGCTTCAGCAAAAAAAACAAAAAGGAAGGAGAACATTTATCACCACCAAGACAAATTCTGGGTGTGCACACAACAGCAAAAAGCTAAATAATACGTCTCGTTCACAGTTGTAAATGAAAACAACCAAAGGGTCAAAATGAGTTACTAAACATTTGAGAGAGAATACATTCAGTGGTTTGTGTAAAAGGAATAGTAAGCTGCCATGCCTTTGGATGAGGGGGCTTCTTTGCTATACGGGCTACCGTTAGTGGCAGCCGAGGCCAGGTCCTCACATTTGATGTCAGCAGGTGAGTCCTCTGTGCTGGGACCGTTAAGAGACAAGCGCCTTCGTTTGCAGGCTGTGGAATAAGAATCAGCCTTCTCTAGAGACAGGGCTGATGGCTGGGCCTCTGTCCAGGAGGAGATCAGGCCTCCGCTGCCGTTCACCTCCTCTTCTATCTGTGGTTTGACTTTGTTTGAGTTCTCTGGGAAACCAGAAGTGGGACTGGGCCTGGGAGACCAAGGCAGGCTGGGGGTAACCTTTCTCTGATATGCTGCTCTGGACCCCCACCCTGCAGACATGGTGGTGAAAGGAGAGTCTGGGTAGTAGCTGAGAGCATGAGATGTTTGCATTGAAAGGGATTTGATGCCATAAGGCAGCAGGGAGCTCGAGTAGTCCCCCTCATAGGGTGTGAGATCGAGCTTGTTGCTGGTGCTAGTGCCGTTTCCCCCTTGCTGCATGGAGGTGACAAACCACCTCTGTGAAGCTCCGTCTTCTGCCTGAGGTGAGAGGAGGCTGTTAGTCTGCGGCACTGCTCGCTCGCTGTTGTAGAAGCGATTCTGGGGGAGGTTGTTGACAAATTGGTCCTGGAAGAGGGGCTGCATGGTGTAGCGGGCACTGGGGACAATCTGGTGGGCCCGGGGAGAGTCAGTTGGAGACGGGGTGAGGCGGTCATGCTCTGGAGCTGTGTACATCCTGGAACAAAAATAAAAGTACATACTTGTTAACCTGAGGTCTCGGAGGGTCAGTGAAAAAAAAGAGGTGTGAAAATGTCTTTCAGAATGAGTGTACACACACACACACGGCATTCTTACTTTGGTAAGTTAAGAAAGATCATTGCAACATAGTATGACCGCTGACGCAATCAATGCTTATAAAGTTATCACTGTTGTTATCTATACTGAATGAATGTATATAGAAAACTCACGAATCATAATTGTCTCTGAAGCCTTTGGCAAAAGGGTTGTGATCGATTTTCAGCTGCGTGATCTGAAGCATAGAAAAATGGAAGAATGTTTTGTGAAGATGAAGACACAACAAATGAACAGAAGCAGCATACATTTACACAGCTATTAACCACGTGCATGTTTAAGTTAATATACCATTGAAAATCACTGTTCAATTATGTTGAATGCGTTTAAATGGATAGAGAATCCAAATGGAATCAAAATGAGATAACATGCAAATCTATACTGCATAAAGAAGGGATATTTGTCTGTGTATATAACAATATATAGAGGCCTGTGGATTAAAACCATATGGTGGCACAGTGCTTACGTCAGTGTTCTGGTAGGCAGTGACAGCTATGAACTGGGTCTCTGGGAAGTTGAAGCTCTGAGTCTTTACGTCATTGCCAATGTCCTCCACCCCATCCTCCGTCACCTCCACGATGTGCAGCCTCGGCTGGTACTTGTGCAGCGACTGCAGCACAACCATCTGCACAAAAGAAATCATCCATTAGTTTTTAAAAATTAATACTTTTTTTTTTCATTTTAACTTGTGTAATTTGTGCAAAATGGTTACATTTCTGCCAGTGGTTTGGCCTTTGGCTTAATCAACGGTGTCTTCTATTTCACTTTATCTTATTTAAGCGTTCGTTTGAACAAGTGTTGACGGTAAAAGCATCGTGTGAGCGGGAATTTAATTTCAACCCAAAAAAGTAATTTAGAAAAAAATCAAAAGAAAGAAAGGAAATTGCCTCCAAATCGTTTTGTTGCACTTTTACGCATTTGCAAAAAAGGAGAAAAAATCCAGGAGAGGCTTTTTTTTTATTGTTATCATTATTTGTACTGTATGTTAATAACACATAACTATTGACCACAGTCCAGTGCAACGAAAATGACGTCGATGGTTTTAAACATTTAAACATTCAAATCTCTGGTGAGGTTACATGAGTGTGGCCCACCTGTGAAGTACTGTGGCTGGTGCCTTTGTTATTGGTGAGTTTCAATTTGCTGAAGGAGATCTCTTGTCTCATCCAGTGGGCCCCCGTGTTTGGAGACTCCGGGTGGATGTACACTTTGTTTCCTGAAATAAAATAAAATAAAAAAAGAATAAATAAAAAAATATTTGCAAACGATAAACAAAACATTTTAGGATGGGTACCCACTGGGGGAGAAAGGGGTTGTTTCATATCACACACTTTATATTTTACTTTATATATTTCGAAAAGAAATACCCGTGCAAATATTTTGTATTGAACACATTTATTATCTCAATAAGAAGACTCGACGTTTAGCTAATCTTATTATTTTTCCCATATCAGTTATTCAGTGCAGGTTTCACTGTTTCTTTAATTGATAATTAATTCAAAACATGGGGGAAATCCAATCTTTTTTTTCTTTTAAAGGATGATGGATGGTGGCTCATAGTTTCAGTACCTTGGCTGCTGTTGTCCGCCTTCCCACAGGTGACCCACTTGCCTCCTTGAAATCTCCAGTGGTTTGGATCCGCCAGCACCACCTCCACAAACACGTTGTAGTGCGCCGTCAGGTTGAGACCAGCGATGTTAAAGCTGAGGAAGGGGAACATCCGCCTGCGGGCACACGTACAAAAAAAAAATCACATAAAAAAAAAAAAAACATTGGAATATAAACGAGATTGTATTACAGAGGAGCGGAAATGAAAAGAACTCGTGTCAGGCTCGCTCGTATCTTCTCACCTGCCCTGCTTGGTGATGATCATCTCGGTCTGGTGCCGGTGGAACTTGAGCCACAGCGGCCGGTTGCAGAGGTAGACCTGGGCCCTCATCCCCGGGCCGCCGGTGGGGAGAGAGATGTTCCCGAGCGCCGACCCTGAGCCGGTGTAGGGCGGGTAGATGCAGCCGGGGCTCTGGCCCAGCTGGTACGCCGAGCTGAAGTGACTGCGGCCGGCGGCGGAGGGGGAGAATCCCGCGGGAGGCAGCACGGAGCTCAAGTGGAGGGATGAGGGGTACCTGCCAGCGCTGGCCGGGGTGTACACCGCCCCACCGGGGTTATAAGGGATGAAGGAGCAGGGGCTCGCTGTTTCTGGGCTCTGTTTGCTGACCGTGGGGGGGATGTAGTACCGGTCAGCGCCCATCCCGTGCTCTGCGTACCTGCTGCCGGCCGCCGGGTCGTCCCCATCCACAGCCGGAGACTTGCACCTCTCGTCCGCTGCTTCTTTCGTAGAAGAGAAGGTGTTGCTTTCTCCTTCACCGCCCAGCATGACTACTCTTCTCGTCCTTACTCAGTCTCGTTACAGAGATTGATCACTCTCTCTGATCCCAGTTGAGACTGCTTCTTTTTTTTTTTCTCCCCTTCCCCTCAGGAGTCACCAGAGGAGTTTTTATGTCTGATAAAAACTTTTTCCTCCAGCAACCACTGCGGTCTGAATTACTGAGGGAAGAAAAAAGAAAAGATTATGGTTAATAAGAGCAGCCTGGATTATGTATCTACCAGTCTCCCCAGCACCTGAAAGGCCTGACACAGGGGGCGAGCCGGCAACTTGCGCGTAGACGAAGACGCACTGAGATGCTGGTGGAAAGTGTCTGTCATATCAAAGCCGAAAATCTTTGTAGGCGTATCAAGGTGTGGCTTTAAAGCTTATCAAACCTGAACTGCTACATCTCAGTCATTGTGGTGTTTAAACAAAAAAACAAAAAAGAGTGGGCTTTACAGTAACTTAATAAGTCATCTTCGACACGCGTCCCTTTCTCTTTCTCTTTTATTCATATTTCTCTGTTTCAAATCACCTGAAGGAGTAATCATTCCACTTAATTCAGTTTCATGAAATAAGGCAGCGTGTCAGAAATAACAGCGTGGGATTTATAACTTTGAGAATTGATCTCTGGCCCGATCACTGCCGATGATCAAAATAAGAAATACGTGAACTGCTGACCTCGGGTGGAGCAGTGTGCATGATATTGGAGGAGGAATCGCCTCGCAATTTCTCGTAAATCATATGACAAACTTGAAGCAAGGCACTGATTTTCAGGGGTAGTTTCGCGTTGTCAAACTAAAATGAAAGCTCACCCACGACACCTAATTTCGCCCTTTACAACAGTCGAAGGTAAACCGCAGCGTTTTCGGCGAAAACAAACTGCGTTATTTTGCTTTACATATTTTACAAGGAGGCAACCCCACCTTCACCCCAAAAAAAAATCAAAAAAAAAAAAATCCCCCAAATGTTAAAAATAAGTTTAATGCATTTATCGTTTACAAATAAATCTGGAGGAAAAAAAAGACTGAACAAATGAATTTACTCTCAAAGTAATTTTCTCGTGGCCGTTAATCCGATATTATTATTCAGAGATAATGAATTTGCATTCATTCAATTGTGATGCGGCTCCGGGTCCCACCGGGATCCCCGACGCGAAAAAGGGAAATAGCCAATTATTTTTCCGTTTGAAGAAACCTGTGATGTTTCTTGGATCAGACAGTCCGATTTTTATAAAAAGAAATAAAAAAAAGAAAAGGACGACAAACACATCTAATCGGTTCTACATTGACAAAAAAAAAAAATAGAGAGAGACATTTAAATCAATCTGTGTACCGATAGTAATTTCTCTAATTTGTCTGAAATAATTCTAATAATTAAAGTGTTTTTTTATTGTTGAATTTGTGCCGAGTAATGTTTACCTTCATTAGAAAATTTAACACAACAAATATATTTTTTTTTATCGGACAGTGTAAAAATACCAAAGCACGCATTCAAATTGTAAACAATATATACATTTAAAATATGAACTCACCAAGCGATTCTCCCTGATGTCTCCGTTTGCAAATCAAGTTCAAGAAAGAAGAAGAAGAAGAAGAAGAAGAAAAAAATAATTCAACTAAAGGAAAACTATCTCAGACAGCATCAACGTGCGGAATGAGCTGCGAGGATGAGCTTGCACCAGCACATGACATCATGTTGTGTTTGGGGTTCAGGAGGGAGAAGAAGAAGAAGAAGAAGTAGACGAAGAAGAAGAAGAAGAAGAAGCCTGAGCCATGTGGAGGCGGACTGATCGCAGTGTAGAAGCGCACTCCCGCTCCCACCGCTGCTCTCTCCTTGTGGCCGTGACGCACAGATAGCAGCCTATTATCAGATCCTCCTCTGATCTCCAGGGGAGGGGCAGGGGATCCTCGGCATCACAGCCAAGGTGTACAGGAGAGGGGCCGTCCCCCCCCCCACCAGATCCATCTGTGAATCGTTTGCATCTCATCAACCTCTCAGAGACATCAGCAGAGTCACAGTCCCATCCAGGTGCGTCTGTGGGGGTCAATAGTGCAGATCTGATGGTGCCCTTGTACATTGTTAGATATCAAATCGTTCCTGTGGTGCAGATCTGAAGTTTGCCTGCATACTTCAAAAACAACAACAACAACAACACCGACAACAAAACACTTTTCAGCACATTGACAGCACATCCTCCAAAATCCATCAAATCAACCACATAAAAAGTTGCTGCTAATTTCAGTTTCAACATGAGCCCTGATAACTCAGACAGACAGAGACTCATTGTGATCCTTTACCCACAATAACATGTTGCACAAAATGTGGCAGACAGTGGAATAAGAGCTCGGTGGAGTAAATGTGCCTCGCTGACAATAAGACGCAGAAATATAAAAATAATGAACACAATTCCTTCATTTTCAGGTCAGTGTTGCCACAATGGCCGCGCGGATGGAACCTGTCGGGACTGAATCTCGGCTGCGTCACTGTCTTTGTAGTCACGGTCATGGACTAGCACAGGTAGCTATACAATCAATATGAGTCTCCCATATCCGTGCTAATGGTTTGTGGAGAGTGAGAAGCAGGGGCATGAAAAGGGACTGTCGTTAAAAGATGGTTACACTGCCTGCTCTGCTGCGAATTCACCATAGCTGGGCTGAAGTGAGCAAAAGCACACAGATCTGTGTGCATCATCACTGACACTTCAGGGAGAAACAAAATACTTTTCATCACATAATATATATATGATGCCTAAATGAATCAATACGTTAACTCTTGAAATTACAGACAAACTATTATATCAGTTGACTGTCTTTCCACCAACGTCAAGGGTGACGAATGTTGCCACCCCAGTTGACTCAATATGCATGTGCGTTTGCCACAAAACCTACAAAGAATCCACAGATGATTTTGACTCTTAAAGGGACTCATTTCAGCCCGTTTCCTCTTTCATTCTTCCCCCCTACACAGTTCAAAGCCGAGCCGATTCAGTCTTTTAACTGTGCTGCATTACCTGTGCTGATGGGCCGCCTTTCAACAGCTTAAACACCAGCTCTTCTTCTTCTTCTTCTTCTTCTCCAGGGCCAGACGACGCTCATCTGCTTGCTGCTGCAGACAGGTTTGCATGATAAAGACAGTGACAGGATTAATGGAGCAGGGCCGCCACCTCTCAAATAAACACACTGCACATCAAACAGGACAAATCAACTGTTTGGGTAAACTATTTGAAAGGGCAAACAGTCTAAAGCTAATATACCTCTGCTGATTGCGCTGATAAGCTGATTGAGTTGTTTGATTGTCTCAGGAAGTCATGAATATCGAGTAGCAGCTTGCAGATCTGCTTGTGCACATGAGGTTTCAGTGCTCCTACATTCTTCTCTTGATTCCAAGTGTTTTCCTTTGTTTCCCTTTCCACATTATACTGCAGACATTTTTTTTATTTGTTTTTTCATTCTCTTTTATTCCTTCACCAGTGAGTCTTTTGCATCTGCATGTGAGTACAAGGGGCTACAACAAAAGACTCACGTTCAAGGAGCAAGCACGCTAAACTCTCTATCCCCCTCCCCATCTAACTTTCTCTTTCTTTATTTAGCGAACTTCCATTCTGACACACACACACATATGGTCACATGCTTTTCATGGTAAAACCAGTGAGTCAGAAGTGTGAACTAGTGGAGCCTCGAAAAGTGTCTATATAAGCTTCTGCCTGCCCCGGCTGCGCAGGGGCTCGCACACTCACTCACACGTCAGGCGCTGTGCAAGATTTGCTGCATTCACATTCTCCTTTTCGAAATATCTTTAAGTCCCCCTTCCACTCAGAAATGTGTTTTGCTTTTAAGTGGCGCCTCATGGATGTCAGACTGTCACTGCGCAGAATGATGCACGGGCAGAAGGAGGGAAAGTTTCTCTCTGTTCCCCTTAAATTGGAGTTTATCGCGGGTTCATGCTGGCATGATCTCTTCGTCACAGGTGGGGGGAGCCAGTCCGGGTCCAGTGTGCAACTTTACACGAGTATAACGCGAGAGCCTATAACCTGCCAGTGCACACACCGAGAGGGAGACATGTCATTTAGGAGACATGTTGTGTCTCGTAGTTCAACCACTGTAACAAGCCATATTTGTATATTCAAACATTCACGGTTGTTCAATGAGAAAGAATGAGAACATGTAATTTAAGGATGTAATATGTAAAACATTTTGCATCAGTATGTCTAGGAACAGCTAGTCCTTTGTTTAATGTTTAGGTTGTGACAAAAGTGTGAAATAAAAACAGTATTTGTAGTCATAGATCCCTGATTTCTCTATGAGGAGGACAGAGTACATGTGATTTAAAGATATTATACGTAACATTTCGGTATTAATATGTATAAAAACAACAAGACCTTGGTCATATTTTTTGTTATGTTGTATACTTAGATTGTCACAAATGTTTCCATACTTTTACTCGAGGTAACGCCTGCATTTAATTAGGCCACCTATTGCTCAGATGGTACGTCAGAGAGTGATGAAAGAAGTCCAGACATTGATAAAACTTCAACACGTAACCCCGTCCTGCCTGAGTAATGTCAGATAGATTTTCATTTGCATTGGTGGTTTTTTAACAATGAGGACACCAACTCCCATGATCCCACACTACGTCAGGACATCATTAAGTCTTACTTCTTCTGTTCTCATTGTCTTGACTGAGCGACCCCTAGCAGCAGACATTATCAAATATGCATTTAAGATATCTTAACAAGGTATAATTTAAAAAACGAAAACATATCAGGTACAACTCATTCACACCGGAGCATTTTACCACATCTTTAAACATGTCTGGTAGGGATCTTTAAAACAGACTTTCCAGCAATTCAACTGCAATGCGGTTTAAGCAGTCATAGCCTTATTGATTATATACTGTAGCTCTCAGTGGTGACAAAAACGTGCATTTTCTTTCATGAGCCGGCTTATCTCATTACCAAAAACAAACCAAAGAGAAAGTAAAGCTCCTCCATCACATAATGCTGCGTGGTTCTCATGTGTTTATTGGGCAGCCTGTCTGTATAATGGCCTCTCTCCTCTCTCTATCACGCTCGATGAGCAGCTTCCCCTAGCTGTGCCTGCTTTTTGACACGTCTAAAGGGCTGTTTCTGACATCTTGCCATCCTGCCGGCCACCCCTCCCGCTGCGCTCATGCCAGGCAGGAGGAAAAGCTGGTGACCTGGCCATCGCCGCCCTGCCCTAGGCCACTGCCGCCCCGCTGGCAGCAGAAGGTCTGTTGGTCTGACGCCATGCCAGGAACTCTGCCCGCCGCAGCTTGTGATGTCACGACAGACACGCTCTCAGAACCGGACTCCCGATTGGCTGTGAGGGTTCGCTTTTCTCGCATCCTGGGAAATGCCCTCTCAACAATGTACGGCCATACAAACCTAATTAATAAACAATTGGTAGCATTTAATTAAATGTGATCTCATGTTTCTGCCCCTCATGGCCGATGAGCTGCCTCCACAGATCCCGCAGGGAACCAGTGACACATCGGCCCCCTTTTCCTGACGTGATTTGACCGTTCTTAATTAAAATTCTTACAACTCATCTTTTACTTCCTTTTGTTAATTAGTTACCAGTGCATAAAGAACAGACTTCATTTATGCAAATGTTTTCTTGCCAGATCAAAACTAAACTTTCTTCCGGGAGTTGGGCGATTGAAGACATTAGAAATCTGTTTTTTTAACGCTGGAGACTGGTAGGGACAGTAGACCATGCAGAAACCAGTTTAGTGATATGTGACAATGTTTTTGAATGAGCCAAAAATGGAAACAGTAATGTGCAGCATCATTTGAAAACATAGCTGATAGGACAAGTACCACTGGGATCCTTATTCCACAAACTTAAAGTCACCAGTGAGAGTTTTATTTTTCAAATGGCAGAAGGTGAAGGCCTCTTGTGACCCACTTCCTTGTCCCCACCCCCCCCTACGCTTACATTTATGGTTTGGTCCTACATCCTGTTAAGAGTAGCAGCAGGAGCGGACCATCACATTTGGTGCTCAGCGTGGGGGCGGTTGGTGAGCTGTCATGTTCCAGCTATCCCATGGAGATACACTTCTGCCTCTCCGCGAAGATTTGGTGTTTTCTCATTTGCATTTGCTAATGAGATCCTGTTTGCATGACTTTATACAAGAAGGCTATCTCTCTGAATATCTCTTTACAAATAAAGGAGGAGGAGGAAGACTTATTTATTCAACCCCCATCGACCAATTAGTCCCGTTGAGATTAGGGATGTCTCTTTAAAACGAGATCTGGCCAATGACATGCTGAAAAAATTTTAAAGGAAAATTATCGGTATTTGTGAGTTGTTTTCACATTCTTTTTTCTTGAGGATCCTCAAATTTGATGTAGCACAGGAACCACATTGACATCTGGGAGTATCATCTACACTGAGTCACTGGTGGAGCAACAGTTGTAACAGCTTCACAGTAATACTGTTAGAGCTCTTATGCTGGCACTCAAAGCAGACAAAGGACAGGTCGATGCAATCATGCTGTCTTTGAAAAGTATTCAAACCAAAAATACAACGCCGCTTCTTTCTTGTTTTTGCTGTCCGTCTTCACTACAAGAGAACGTTCCATTTGACTGATGACCAAGTGTGTGCGCCTGCCCTCAGCAGTTCACCCTGATCACAACTTCACACGAGAGATTCATCTTCCCAGAAGCCCTCCTCAGCCAAGACCCATGACTCCCAAAATCACGGATGTGAAGGGGAAGTTATAGAAGTCTTGGGCCAATCAGGGCCAGCTCAGAGCACTTAGTCGTTATCACCCAATCTGTACTGTTAAGAATTCCTGCCCACCAATCTGCCAGTATCCCCAAACTCACAAATCCATCTAAGGTCACAGTACTGAGCCGATGCATCGATAAAAACCAAGGGGATCCTCAGAGAAAGTGATCAGTTTAAGGGCATATAACAAGTGAGAAGAGCAACGAACACACCCGCGAAGAGCTGTGAACACGTGCTTGGATTAAGTTACAAAACAAAATGGAAAATAAGAATTCCTCTGACTCCTAAATCAACCTCTACTTCATTTGCATGGGCACAGGCTGTAGTTCCTGTAGCTCATATCCACAACCCAATCACTCGGATGAACGTTGGCAAACTTTACAGTGTTTTTTCAGTGTTAAAAACTGAGCTTAAAGCTGCTGTAAGTGATTAAAAAAAATAATTAGATTAAAAAAAAAAGTGGTAAATAGCTCTTTATTCAAACTGTAATCGCTGTTGTTATATTGAACCTGGTGTTGTAACCCAAGTCTGTCCTCTCCGCGCTCATGCAGTAAAGGGGCAGATGCATTTTTTGGTATCCCTGCCCACTTTATCCAATCAGGACAAAGAACTCCATGAAGAGGCGGTCCTGTGAACAAGCAGAGAACAGGAGCCTCAGCTAAAACAACAACACTTACAGCAGCTTTAATGTGTGGGTAGGTTTCTGAACGTAAACCACTTTGTTGCGGTTGGAAAAGGATGATACATTGGCTTGAAATACCCAAGTTTGTCGCCACGAACACGTCTGTAAAATGTCCTGACGCCTCGCTAAAATGACCCGGTATGGTCAGCTGAAACAGGAAGCGAATAATGGCCTCTCACTTATCATGCCTAGCTGGTAGCTGGCGTTCCATCCCCCTGATGAGAAAAGTCATTTACATATAAGTTGAATGTAATATGAAACATATTGATGATCATATGAAAGGCCTACTTATGGGACGATCAAATGTATAGGCTTCGACTGAGCATCACATTTTGTTATCATGACAATCTTATACAACTGCTCCTCCTCTCCAATCCTTGTCACATAAGCTTTGTAAACATACATATAAAGATGAGATTTAGGGAGAACACATTATGTCTCAGTCGCTGTATTCTCATTCTGAATATGCCTTTCTCCAACCTAGAGGTTTAATAGATCTATATATTGACCCAGCAGTAATAATGCATCAATGTAATAATACCCCAGCAATAGCAGAAGAGCAATCACATTCTCTGTTTTTGTTTGGAAGAGTGGCCCTCTCTCCACTGGGGTGGAAAGAATATTTTCTGCATTATGTCCTCTCTTTGAGCCGATAGGCAGGACCCCGAGCATGTTTTTTTTTTTTTTTTCTCATATGGGGAATCTGCTGACTCTTGTATCACATTGTGATTAACAATTTAACTATGATCCCCGTCTTTCCCATTGTTATTCCACAGATGACTGAGAGTAAGAGCGAAATGCCAGCAGCGGCACGCAGGCTTCATTAGATTCATTGATTGATTTATTGTTTTCCATGGTTGTAATCACTTCCCCAGAGGTAATTTGTAAGCTCTTTATGGTTCAGAGGTATAAGCCTGAGAGTTAATTAATCGGCTTTGTTTAGAAGTTTGGAAGGGCCCGTCTGAATTGGTAACCGCCGGGTAGGCAACGGTCCCTGTGACTTAGAATCCCTTGTTCACCACCGCAAAAGCTCAAAACTAAGCAGGTAAACAGACATAATTATGTCTGGATGATTTCTGGGTCTTTTGCATTTATCTTGATTCGTCTGTTCCCCGTTAATTTTCTTCTTGTCAAATGCAAATTTAGGATTTTGTCACGTGTCAGAGGACACAGCCTTTGGTGTCTTGGTAAAAGCTACAAATCCGGCATTAAAAGTTATCATTCAATCAAAAAAATCTGCTGGCGCTCATCAAAACACAAACTACACGCTGACACATTAACACCAAATCAGTTTAGATTGTAAATAAAACTGAGTTGCAGTGACGATTTTAAATCAAAACTTCTGTAACATTTTACAATAACTACAACCAAAAGCATTTTTACAGTGTGCTCTCACTCCTAGACTGAGTTTGTGCTCTTATTCACGTGTCAGAAAGTCAAAAGTATTGCTCCTCTTGACTGAAGTACAATCAACCCAGAATTTAATAATACCACTTTTATGTTGTGACCCAAATCTTTGCTCATGGCTGGAGCCAAAAGTGACACACCTGTCCCCGTTTCCCCTCACCCACAAAACACCTCTGATATTGCTTGGCCTTTGTCGGTCATAACTGAAGTCCCAGCTTGCTTTAATTGGCTTTTCGACAGTATGTGAATGGGGACTGCTGTTTATGGGTTAAGTGCATCTTAATCAGAGCTTTAATCCAGTCATTAACAGAGAAACATGAGGTGTTGAGAGGAGTGGAGAGAGGTTGATAATTGAGAGGCTGCTTCCGTGCTCCCTGTGCTGTGTGTGTGGATTTGTGTATGTATGTGTGTGTGTGTGTGTGTGTGTATCTGTGTATGTGTGAGTGTGCATGTGTATGTGTATGCCTATTTAATGAATTGCGGAGAAACCGACAAGATCAAAATGAAGCAGAATCTTCCAAAAAGTTGGAAATGTAAGTAAAATGTTTTACAGTATATGTAAGCAATGGTGGGATGTATCTAAGTACAATAACTAAAGTACTGTACTTATGTACAATTCTGAGGTACTTTACTTGAGTATAAAAATGTTATATTACTCTGGACTAAAAATTGTACCTGATAAAAAATATATAAAATATTTCAAACTAGCGCTGGATTTTAAAAAATGAATACTTGTATTTTGTAAGTATTTGATGTTACAAATTTGTACAATTACTTTAATCAGATTTACACGCAGGGCTTTAACTTGTAGCAGAGTATTTCAACTCAACTACTGCTACTTCAACTTGCAGTAAGTAAATTCCATTCCACACTTGTGTTTCACACTTCACTATACCCTCACACGTCTCCTGTGATTATACTGAAGGCCTATACTTAATAAAACAGAAATGCAAAATGCTGCAGCGCCTTCAGAGCAAAATAAAAAATCATCAGAGAAAAACATTTCAAAAAAACAATTTTCTTCATATCAGACCATACATTTGTATTCCGATGAAAATATACACCACTACTGATAGTAAAAATAGATTGTTATTGTCTACAAAACACAGCTCCTCTGTACCCGCCCTGTTCCTCCCTATTGCTCAGCTGTCACATTCTCACTGAGTTTTTCTCACTGTATATTTTAGCACCTATCCCCGGTGTGAGGCCTGTGTTCTTCCGTACCCCCACTCTTGTCCCCGTCTCTCTCACACACACACACGCACACACACACACACACACACACACACACACACGCACACACACACACAGAGCGTTGAATCAATGAGCCCATATTGAATAAACATGCTGCTTTTAGGTTGTTGTCCTGATTTGCATCATCCTTTGCTAGGTGTACTTTTCACCATTTTTAGCGTAATTTGTTACAGACATACACACACCTACTGATCCTATAAAAGCACTGTCAATTGCTCACAAGCTCTGTGCGAGTCACCTTCTCAGCGAGGATCATCGAAAAAAATAAAACCGTAGAGATGAGGTCTGTTTATTATGTGTGTTCTCCATGATTGGGGTTGGATAGCATTGCATCCGCTGTGAATATAGCATTGAATTGACTTAATTAATCTTTTCATGTTATTTAAGCAGTTAACAATTTTAAAGGCTCACTATGTAGGATTGAGGAGAATATACATTTTGAATTTACACTTGAGAACATCTTCTTTATTTTTTATTTTATTGTCTACTTTATTACTTTATTGTCTACTTTACTATTTCATTTATATATTTATCTTCATATCTTGTTTCCATTCATGCTATATTTCTATTTTTACTTTGCACAGAACATCTGGAACAAAAACAATTTCCCCCGGGTATTAATTCTGAATCTGAATATACTAGCAGCTACCTAGCTTTAGCAACATTAGATCGCACAACAAAACGGCAAAAACTTGAGGGAGCGTGATTTTGACTTTAGTATCTACAGCAAAGATTTATAATAGAACTAGATGATCGCACAGATGCTGCCTATTTAGTCCAATAATGTTTGTTTTTTTCTGAGCACCAGCATCATTATTCCCACTGGTTATGCTAAATCGTTGGGTTTATGCGGGACTCATGTGGACTCATGTGAACCTTCTTGTGCGGCTGCTCTGAGCGCATCTCAGGAACTTTCAGAAAGGCGCTTGGCTTGTCACTGTGGGTCTTTTTCTGGCTATCAATCATACATTAGACAGGGCAGGACTTAGTCTGTGTATCCTGAGCTTTAACAGACAGGAACAATCAGGAACAGAGACAGACAAACCCATTTGTGGGAGCAGATCATCTGTACACTGAATGTGGCTGGCGAGTGTTGTACTTTTATCACCCTTGTGAGCTTGTTAGCTGTGTAGTCACCACTGCAGCAGCTAAAGTCAACTGTAACCAACGTGCAGTTTTTTTCTTTTCCACTTACCGCACTAGCGCTTTAACCAAGAGCTCCCAAACTGCACTGCAAGAAAGAAACATTATGTGGAAGTATGTGCCCTGACTATTGCTGATTGGCGCATAATTGGGTCATGTCTGATCAGCGTCGCTGTATCCAGCTCCAAATAGTAGGTCATGATCTACAGAGGGAGCAGGTCGTCTTCCATGTAGTCTTCGATGTTTCCCCACCATGTTTCCCAGAAAGGATAAACCCTGACACTAACAAGGGACTTTTGCATTGTCTGTGATTTTCGTGGTCGCCATAGGTTATCCTACACGCTTGGCAGGGCAGGGTAAGATGATTGGTCTTCAGTTGGTTGTGATCGGCTAGCTCACTGCTGACGTTCCAAAAAATGAAATAGCACATTTTTCAGATGTGTAATTGCAAGTCTTTTGCACAGTGATCTTTGCTTATCAGAAAAGACAGAGTCAATAAAACAACTAGAACTGCAAACGTCTACAAGAAGACAACGTTTGTTTCCCCTAGCTAACATGCACAAATAATAACCTATGTCCAGTTTGTGCAACACGTTTCTCATTGTGTGAGTTTGCGTGTGTGAGCAACGCGTGTATTTTTTTTTTTTTTAAGGTGTGAACGGCCCTACGACAAGATGAATACTGCCGTCCCAGCTTTACCCCCCCGCGAACGTGTGAAAACATTTACAGGCCATTTACAGTGCGAGATGACACTTCCTCCCAGGTCAGCAGGTCACACCCCCCCCCCCCCCCCCCCCCACCCCCCCCCCACCCCCACACACACACACACACACACACACACACACACAGAGATCGCTGTCAGCCGATTAAACAGCAACATCTCTCTCTATGGATGACGGAGAGGAATGAGGATTCAGCCATTTCTCTTCAGGCATTTTCAGCTTTTTTGGGGGGATGAAGAAAAGAAAAGAAAAGAAGATGAAGAATGTGTCTGCATATTGAGTGAGTAGTTTCTGAAGATCTCCCGGCAATGTATGCAAAAAGCAAATATTCTGACAGCTTTATCTGGTTCATGTGTAGCATGACTACTGAGGCATACTGACTGTGGGGCTGATAGAGTGAAGACATAATGGCGTCTGGACAGTGCTTTTGTACATTTAAAAGTCACAAATGTGATTTCACCTGAGCGCACACTTAAGCACACTCTCTCTCTCTCTCTCTCACACTCACACACACACACACACACACATGCGCGCGCGCTGATGCACATATGTCGTTACTTCAGAATTTCTCTTTTATCCATTAAAAAACTATCGATCTTGTGCTTTGCCTTCGCTACTTGATGTTTTTTTTTTTTTTTCCCATCCTGTCATAATGGAAAGTCTCCCCGGCCATTTTCTTCTGCCTATTCTTCATTTGGAGTAATTATAGATGGAGAGGTAAAAGATGTTTTTTCCCCTTTCTTTTCTTTTCTCCTTCCTACCTATCTTCCTCTCCCCTGTGTGCATTCAGAGGAGCTCTCACCACTGCATTCTTATTAGGGACATGTCTGAAAGGCTCCCGCAGCATGTGGTGTCCTCTGACCATTCGCTATGGCTGCCTTTTTGTCTGCATTAACAAGCCAAGCAACCAAGGATAGCTTTTCAACAGGTACAAACTTTTCCTTTTTAGATAATTAACCGCATTCAGACACTCAGCGCAGTGCAGGCAATGTGGGCACAGAAGCCCAGAGAGGATCATATGCTAGAAAAAAAAGGACAGAGAAAGGGAAGAGAGATGAAGAAAAAACTTGATCAAAAGACAAGATGTTCTCTTTGGTGTTGTTTAGTGCTAGTGGATTCTATACCAAACTCCTATTCAAATGGTGTGGTCTTCATTTCTGCTCTCCTTGTTGTCCTCGTCTCTGTCCTCTTCATCTTTTCATCAGGGTGGACCGTGTAATGAGGGAAAACTCCGGTCATTGTAGGGTGGTCAAAGGTTTGCTGCCTTAATGAATGGGAGAAACACAAGAAGGGCTGAATGCTATCCCTCGTCGCTGTTTGCCGCACCGCAAAAGCCCCAGGAAGCCTCCTGAAGAAGGCCTCCTCCATCCATTGCCGTCTCGTCTCTTGTTAAAGGGGGCATAAAGCAAAGGCAGAGGGGAAAAGTAATTTTCTTCTCCTGTCTCTCCATTCTTTTGGTCGGTTTCTTCCACTTTTTGCTGTGTACTTTCATAAAGCTTATAATTATCTTGGTGAGAGCCCCTCAAGCGAGAACGAATGGGGTCTTTGTACCCTTCTCTCTTCAGCCCTCTCCTGTTTCTGGAAAGAAGGAAGTCATATTAACATTTGGTCTTCCCCTTTTACAGATGCAGTGAGAAAGCCAGATGTGCCTCCTGTATATAAAAAAACCCCAAACCCTTTCAGCAACTTAATTTTACAAACTTATTATCTGAATCACTAATGTGCATTTCAGTATAGACAGGAGGGTGCATTCTCAAGGGGCCCTTCCAATAAAGCCATTTTAAGATGAATGTTAAATAGCAGATACAGCATTTTCTACCCTTCCCTATCCAGACCTATTCGGCCAATAAACACAAATTGTCATTTATTGAGCCACACAAAAAGCAAACAAACACAAAACAACAGCCATACGATAAGGCCTGTTTAAACATAAAACAGACACAGTGGTTCAAACACCAAGCAGGTGGTCTGCAACACCACAGACACAGACTGGTGCTCTGATACAGTAAACAAAGAGTTTTATTTTTTACATACTTTTTAAAACTCAGGAATGCAAATCAAAATCATTTTCTCCATCCTTGTGCCTCAGCGCACCCGATTTGTACTTTCTCTCCATTTTACGGTTTAGCAGGATTAAAAACTAAAAACCCATCAGTCATGCAGCATTCGGCAACTTTCTAACTCTGCCAATAGAAGTGTAGCAACGGCACGTGTTTCCCCTCAATTAAGTTTTCTGCTTTATCTTCCAAAATGCAAATATCGTTGTTTTGTTCCTGTGAATTTCAATATGTGTTGATTTATATCTTTTCCCATCAGTGAAGTGGATGTCACATTACCCGAGAGCAGTTGTAGCTTATAAACGTGTCGTGCTTTTCCTATACAAGCAGTGTAAGGGTTTTCCTGCTTCATGGTTGATTCATGCTGCTGGTAAGTCAGGGGCAGAGGTTGGCTAATACAGATCTCCTGTAGATCATGGGCATGCACAGCCTTTCATACGTCTTTTAACACGATATTTCACATAACCAGCTACACCCCTGACAGGCCAGAAAAATCGTCACTTATTTGTCGGCATGCATTATCGGCCATGTTTTGTTGTCTCGATAATGACCCATGCTTATATATAAAATCAGAGACAATAAGATTCTCTTGCAGTGGTGTTTCTATCCATTCGTAAAGAAATGCATTTCCTTGTGTTGAACGCTGGGGAAACGAGGTAAATGCAATAACTGCTGGAATTTGTATTTTCCGTTTACCCTATATGCTAATTAACGAAATTGGGGCGATTTGACTGTCAATTCCATATTCGTACATGAGATGTTGTGCAAAATTAGAGACTGATAGAAATGCGCTGTTGCTATTTTCTTACTGTATTATCACTCCTTTGATGAAAATGTATAGAGCCCCAGAAAATCCACGACAGTACCGATAACAACCACAAGCTGTCCAGACATGGCAGTAGCAGCACCTTCTCTGACCTGGCAGCAGAGATCACTGATCGGGGGTCAAACCCTCCCCTCCGTCATCTCTATGCGAAACAGTACCTCTGCTCACCTACCCCTCCCTCAATCCCTCCGACCTCCATCCCCAACTCTTCCGGCTGATTACTCCTAATGTAATTTTAATTAAAAACTGTGGTGTCAAAGGGTTTAGCCTGCCTGAGAAGCGGGTGCAGATTGTGGCACAGTGGCAGACCCCTTCACTTGCTTGAGAGGAAATGCATCCTGACATCGCTCGGGTGGTGCCAACACAACCAGAGCCAGATAAAGCAAAAAAGGCTTTCTGGCCCATTTGAATATCATGTTATATTTCTTTTCTAGAGAGCTGGGTGATCTGCCCAGGAATATTTGTGGTACCTCTTATATTGTTGAGTTGTTATGGATATTGTTACCATTGGGTCGTATGGGTTTTACCTATAGGTGCTTGGTGATTTAAAGATATAACTTGTAACATTTTATGCATTCAAATATCGAAAAAATGACGATAAACATTTAGCTGTTTTCTGTTGAGAAGTTGGGTTGTTATCCCAAATGATACCAGCAATACTTTTGTGACACCGTTTGCCATAACTCCCACACTGTGAGTGTATGGAAGGAAGTCGGCGAATGTGACAGAATGTTTACCAATCCTTCAAATTAGAAAGTAATAACATGCCTTGCATTTGACTTAGTACACACCAGTCTGCGTAATGCTTCAAACTTCTCAAAGAGTGAGCTGTACTCAGTATGTTTCTTCTCTTGGGTCATGAGTCAGATCTGATTTTCGAGCTGTGCTACATGAGCAAAATAGGGTGGAGGAGGGATCGATGACGTGGTAAATATATTTCATTTAACAGCAAAATGGTTGTCCATCCCATCAGTCATCAGAGCAAACTCCATCACAGATCACCATGACAATTCCAGTCTTGTGTCAGATAGATTAGTACCTAGAAGGAAAAGGTGAAGCCAACCAGCTGTGACTCATTCTAATATCAAGATACACAGTTGTTGACATTGACATAATCACCGCTGCCAAATTTCGCAGGGGTGACCTGCGGAAGGTGCCCCACAGCGGGACTCAACAGCAGAGGTCTGCCTGTAGTTTTGTAATCCCCTCACCCGAGCCGTTGGATTATCTGCTCTCCATCGACCCTGAAGAGGCTCCCCGTGGCCCGGGCTTAAACACTCTCATCTCCACACCCCATCTGCCGGCCGTGCGACGTCTTGGAAGACACCGAGGAGTGGGGCGGCCCGGCAGACGAGGAAATGAGAACACACCTCCTCCTTCTCGCTGTGGCTGTGCGCGGCAGAGAGGAGTCTGATATAAACACACAATTTGTCTTGGGTGTAATGCTCATCAAAATGACAACATTTTCATTCTAAAATGATTAAAATGTGTCATGCTTTCCTCTGTGGTACAAGTTCGCTTTTGTTATTGCGGTACTAGACTACTGAATGCACATAAATCAATTGTTTTTTTCCGGAGACTCGCAAGTGCAAGTGGTGTCAGTGTCAGTGACCCTTTAACATTCTCTGACAGGGGCCTTGTTTTGTGGCCGTCGGTGGACAGTTGGAGGAGCTGGTGGTTGGCCCTGAGCAGTGAGGCATGTTGTAAGAGGGTTTAACTTTGCTAACCTCCTTCTGCCAGGTTCATGGGGCCCTGCTGCTTGGGTAATATTGGATCAGTGTTGGGAGCCCATGCCCCTGCCATATCAGCCAGCATGCTACCTGGGGTAGTGAGCAGTTTCCACTATAGAGCCAACTGGGCTTCACACTTGCTTCCTTGCTCTCCTCCTCAGACAGATTTCATGTGATTCCTTTTTCCGTCTTGTACAGTATTTTACAGACGCAAATAATCAATTAAAGGGACATTGCATACGATTTTGACTAAAAACGAAAAGAATGTGTGGTTTGCAAAACAGGGCATCAACAAATACTTGTCCAGGTTGTTGAGAGTTCTATCTTTAAAGGCTGACGATCCACAATCTACTCAAATCACAGTGACGTCACATAACAAAAGTCCCTTCCTGGTAGAAAACTGGAAGATGATTTGCATTGTGATACGTGAGATTTGCAAACTTGGTTATTTCTGTGGTCATTTTTCAACCAGGTGATTCAACCTATTAGACATTTCTGTTGTGCTAACTTCATGTATACATTGCTTTTCTATCATCTTTGGTACCTACACAACAGCAACATCTTATGCTAACTGCCAGTTTCATTGAACTAAAGCTTAATTAAATCTCAACTTAACGCTAGTGAAACTGTTGATATTAATGAGATATGAAAGCATAAACATGCATTTAAAACGAATATGATGAATACGATTTGAAATAACATCACCTAAATAATTGTTTTTTTTTTCTTCCTCTATCGTTTTTCAATCTATCGCATCAGTAGTTGATAATCTAATGTAGTAAGTTAGTGAGTGAATTAGGAAATCTGCCTTATAGTGGTTTTACTATAACATTTCCCTTCTTTTGTTTATCTTTTGATTAACAATCTAATTATATTAAACCCAAAGAGGGTTGCAATTAATCCCCATCTGGTGTTTTGTGAAATCTGTTGTCAAACAAGAATATAAGGGAAGAGAACAGTTTGTATCCTTTGAGTAAGAGGTGAGCGGGGTAACAGTTGAGGCAGACGGGCAACGATGTCAGGGAGAATCACGAGGACTTAATGAGAGAAGCATGCAGGCTGTGACACAAAACGTTTCCATATACAAAAAGATTACACACAGGATTGTTGTGTATTTCCAAACAGAGAAACATGCAAAGACTAAGTTATTATTTCTTGCAATGAATATTACAAATGTCATGATGTAACATCTTTGGACTGCTGCGGAAAATCTGCCCGGGGTCGGTATCCACAGTCCAGCAGCATCAAACAACTTAAACACATCGTCCACAGGCTTGTATAAGCAACCAAGAGAGACGGGGGAGGTCTTACTTTTCAGATCATGTTACAACCTGCTCATGTATGACCTAAAAAGAAAAAAAAAGTGATTAATACATGTAAATAGCTACAAATTGTTCATAGAGCCCACAAGGGGCGCACAAATCATTAAAACCTAAATGATCAGTTTGCGCACACCACTTGACTTGACTTCTTTTGTAATTATCTGACATTTTCCCATGTATGTTAACTTTGTGTTAACATTTGTGAAGAAGTGGAAAACAAAATGTCATTAAGAATCAGATATTCTCAGTAATCCCAATAAAGTAGATTCTGCACATTGATTTCCGCTGTAACATATCATCTTCATGAGGCGTCACTGATGCCTCGGCTGTGAATATGTTATTTTCCTCATTTTATCAAGATCACTCTTATTTATTCCTGCTAAATCTCCTCACACCCAAATTCGCCTGTATTCTGTATAGTATGATTTATTTTGATCGTTTCAACTATTTGTGTGGTGACAATGAATTACACTGGCTTTTCAAAAGGGACATCTTAATTGCAAGATGAAAGTTATTAAATAAAGCTCCTGTTTTGCCAAGCATAGAGATATTAAAATATCGATTTTCTCATATTTGGTTCAGCGCTTGTGCAATCATTCGCATGAGCTCCACTTGGCCCTGTTGTTGAAATTTGGCCTGTGTTGCAGTTTGGAGAGATCTGCTGATATTAAAATCTGCAGATGCCCACCTGGTGTCAAGGGGGATGGAAACAGAAGAGTGTGCTGTCTGTGAGGTTTCGGCTTGGAGCCGTGTGTGTCCATCTGTCTGTGTGTCTAGGGTAAAAAAAAAAAACCCAAACACATGCAGCGAACACAGGTGATGGCTTGTGGTCTCTGTTTGTTAAAGGGGTCTTTTTTTTCTACTTGCAGAAATAATTGTTTTTTTCTTTGAGGCCTTTTGTTTTGAAGATGAAAAGAATGTGCTCCTCCACAGAAGAAAGTGGCAGCTTTTAGCGTTGCAAGGTCAGAGAGCCGTGAGAATGTCAGGTAAAAAGGCAAGAGATCACTTCTAAATCCCCTCCGCTGGTGGGGTGTGTGGGTGAGTGTGAGTTGTGAAGGCGCATTGGGTGTATCTGTGGTTTGGAACTGGGGGTGGGTAGCTTACGCCTCTTTCTTATTGTAGTCTGTAGTCGAACTCTATGTGTGAAGCATGTCTTTTGCTCCTGTGTGTGTGTGTGTGTGTGTGTGTGTGTGTGTGTGTTAGTCTGTGAGTGTGTACCTGTCGCTTTGAGTGAACAGGTGGGCCCTCTTTGCATGGGATCTAGACAGCCAGTCCTCCGCACAACTGACTGTGGTCAGGCTTACTGTGCTCAACATGAAGTCTGTGGTAGAGGCACAGATATACTGTGGTTGGATGTCGATGTAGTTGCAGTGGAGTATTCTTTTACCATTTTAATGGCTCTGTTCCACTCATGCCAGCCGGTTCAAATAACAGATTTTATTTAGCTGCATATTCCCTTGCATGTGAGAGAAGACTGTGTTTTAAAACATCCACTAAATCTGGCAAAACTGAAATAACTATTGATAACTAATATAAGCTTAATACTGTCAGTGATGCTACAGATATCACAGCTGACAGTTTTGTTGCCTCTGACCATAGACAAAATCACATGTGACTTAGCAAGGGACTTATACAATATTTCATAGTAATCAATAAAATAACATTAAAAATAGCGCAGTCTAAATGAAAGAAGCTCTGATGAAAATTTGAGTCTGTAATTTTTACTCCATCATACTGTTGTATTTGGTGAATTTTACAATGAAAACATTTATTATTGTTATCATTATTATTGTTGTTGTTGTTATTGTTGTTTATCAGTATTAATATTATCATATACCTAATGCTAGATGGGAAGTGGTTTAAATATTTTGGATATTTTATAACTGTACACAGCCAGAACAACATTTCAACAGTCCACTAGCTGTATAAATTGCCACAGAGCTGTATCATCACTTCTCTGACATTACTTGGGCTTTACAGGTTTACTACAAGACTGCACACCAAAATAAACTGTTACACGGCTGAGTCCTGAGTCCGTGACTCTGGGACTTGTAGTTTTTAAGCCGCGTAACTACGTCAGCGGAAGTCATTTGAACATGCGCAAGCGAGGTCACATTGGTTCAGTTCTGTAATGTTTTGAGAGGCACCACCACTATGGAAGCAACAGCGAACACAGGTATTAAATGTTTCTGCTGACTTAACTGTATAATATTCTCCATAATGTTAGCTGAGTGTCTGAGTTAACCCCCAGCGCCCACTGAGTAGCTTTATTCAGCTCCGAGCGGTCGGGAAAGACCATTGGCGTTTACGTAAACTCGAGTAGCTAACGTTAGCTAGCTAATCATGTAACCTGAAGTGGGTGTGTGTACGCAAAGGCAAATGATAAGTCATTGTCCGCTGTGTCCAAAAGGTTACATTTTCACATTCTTTGTCATTGGTGTAGTATGTAAACAACAGTGATATTAATGTAGCTCCAGAATGATCCTCTTATATGTGAGTGCTGAAGCTAAAGTCTCACAATATTAACCAGTGCTGGAGGAAGTATTCAGATTGTTTACCAAAATAAAAGTATCAATACCAAACTGTAAAAATATTATGTTCCCAAGTAAACGTCCTGCATTGAAAATGCCGCTTAAGAGCATTTAAGTGTAATCGGGACAATATTCTTACATTATTGCAGAAAAATATCTGTGATTATCTAATTATAATTCATGCACTAATGTAAAGGCAGGATGTTACTGTCATAGTTGTTTGAGGTTGATGCTAATTTTAAATATTATATTTGAATCTATTATAATACATACACAGTTTTTTTTCTCCTTTAATCAATTGATTGTTTGCTCTGTATACAATGAGAAAAATGCTGTTACAATTCCCAAAAGTGACACTTTGACAATATTTGTTTTGTTCAGCCAAAAAGTCCAAACCCTCAAATTATGAATAATAAATCAACATTTTAAAAGGAAAAGCAATAAAGAGTAAATCCACACATTTGGGAAGCTGGAACCACAACATGTTTTTATATGTATTCATTAAAATTGATTTAAATGGTTATTACAGTAGTTGACAAAAAAGACTAAAGGGCAATCAACTATTTTCATCAGCTGGACTGTAGAGAGCACAACATATCCCTCTGAGGTGTAGTGGAGTAGAAATAGATAGTGGCATTGAAAGAACAGACTCAAGTAAATATACTAAACTACATTCAATCGCCGTTATTAACATTTGAAAAGCACAGAAAGGGGCCAGTGTGTATATTGACCATGGTTCTGATGGTTAACCTGTGGATCTGTCTTTCTTTTTGTCCTGCTTCATCAGATGAGATCAAACTGAGGCATGTGGAGACAGATGTCCTCATCCCCAAGATGTTGAGGGAGAAGGCCAAGGAGCTCTGTGCTGAGAAAGTTGAAGGTGTGATATAAAAACAGCAGAAAAAAATGTGAAATTTCAACTACATCTATCAATCAATTTAATTCAATGACTATTAGTCAACTAGGAATTCTATGTCATGAACACACAAAAAAATATTTTGAATGATGTTTCCAAAGTTTTTTCAACTCAATAAGCCTATTTTAAATGAAGACATGACTTATTGTCATGACCTGCTGGGACACATGATTAGAGCAAAGCCATCATTAACGTTATAAGTAACACTTGTGCTTTTCCTACTGTGGCAATCCAAAATGCTTGCTTTGAAAAGTTCAACTGTACCAATGACAGCACACAACATGTAAGAGACACTTATATTTTCAATATAAATTAACAGCACCACAAACTACGTCCTCTAACACAACCAAAAATGCCAAACCCCAAAACATAGAATTTTTTGTAGAGCTATTACACGGCATTAGTTTTAGCCAGGAGTGTGTACTGTATTATTAATGCAGTGGTTAATGGGTTTCAAATGAACCAAAATACTGGCATACTGGCACATTACATATAGTAGAAAAGGTCACAAAGCACCATTCTTCTTTTCCCAGTTGTTTCTCTACCAAAACTACAAAGAAATCAATTTTCCTTTTTAAAATCCAAGCAACTGATGTTCCTTAGTGTGAATCCTTTTAGCTTAAGGGCAATATTTTCTAAATGTATTCTAGAAAATAAACTCACACAACCAACCCAAAGTCATTTCTTGTATTAACTTGAATGTTGAAGTGAAAGTCAAAAAGGAATCTTCACGTAGTACTTCATGTTATGGTTAGGACGTTGTTGTTTGAAAGCTTTTACACTCAGTACTGAGCAGTGGGTTTCACTGAACATAGGAATTTAAATAACACCATTTAGATCATTTGAAATATATTAACTAATAATATTTAGCTTTTATCACAGTTAAGCTGCACATTATGTTACTGACACCCACAAATTTTCTTTGGTTTTATGGTCCGCTTTTACTTCAAGACAAATAGACTTTGGAAAGGATATAAAACCAAAGAAATGGTTGAACTATTCCTTCAGACTGGAGTCCACTAAATTTGCCCTACAATCTGCTTAGCGTTCTCACGAGACTTTTCATCTTAGTATGAGCAATGCATTGACAATTTTTTAAACAAAGGCAATCGAACAGAAAATAAAGCTCCAGGCCTTGAAGTCATATGGAGTGTGTTACTTGAATCGCAACCGAAACCTTCTGTCTCTAGCAATAGAATTCTCACTATTCTAATGAGAACACGAAAGATGGATTATGAAGGCATTTAAAGTTGAACTTTTAGTTGATGTTGTCAAACATTGATAGTTTTTTGATAATTTATATCATAATCTGCAACACTAGATTTGTAAATTTGGAGGCTTATTTGATATCGTCCTTTTATGGAATTTCTTTTAACTTTGTATTTTCCTGTCCCTTAATGTTTTGAATCTTTATGGTTAAACTGTTTCCCACCGCCATGAGCCCCCACTTCATGCGTGTTTTTAAGTTCTCTGAATCAAGGAGCTGGCCAGTTGGCATGACAGCGTGCCACTTGATCTGAATGGGAACTGTGGCTGCAACTTTGCTCATGTATGCCCCGTAAACTGCAGCAACACATCAGCCAGATGATGACTAGGTTATGTGGTTTCTAGAAATCTGATGACAGCCTGTATGAGACGGTGTGTACTGCTCACGCGGGGAGTCAGTGCACATGCAGCCTGAGGTGATGGGACAGACAGTGGCTGTGTGGGTAGTGGAAACCCCCCTCACACTAGCTTCTCATCCCACTCATTTTCACACCTTCATGTCCGCCCTCTAACATATCATTCGATATGTTTGTGTCTGCACTGGGCTTCTGCGTGTGTATCTATGACTGTGTTTGACAAAGAAAAGTAAAGAAAAAAAAATGTTTTCCTGTGTTATCTGTCTCGGCATATATGCTTCTGAACACCCCACGGCTGTATTTTGTAGGCTTTGTTGATGAAGCAGACAAATACTACCGACCTGTGCGCAACATCTTTATAGTTTGATTCTACCTAACGTGATTTTTTTCCTATTGCATTGATGATTCATTTCAGTACTCTCGCATGTTTTTCAGAACCACACAACTGAGCATGCAAACACAACCCACATACTTAATTAGCAACCACTTTCACAGACAGTACTGTTATGTTTCGCAATACTTGGATTTTCAGCTCTTTTGCTGTAGATTTATGCTATTAGGTCTGTGTCTTGTTCCCACTTCCAAAACCTGGAAGAAAAACAACTCTCAGTCGTAATGGCCATTTTCCCAATAACTTTGGCATATTTGAAGTTACTGTTTCCTAATTCATGGATTTCGTTTTGCAGAAATCAATTATAAATAAATATGGATACGAGGTTTACACATTATATCTTACCGTAAAGGTCCAAGTGTCTGTAAATGTTTGAGTCCCTAGCTTCTGCTTTCTACCAACTGCCAAACTACAATTCTGCATCTTTAAAAATGGCAAACAAAACAGCCTGACGTGAGGGTGGCATCACACCTTTCTTTAGCAGGGCCTCCACTGGCATGAAGCTCAAAGATTTGCCTTTTGGTATAGTTGCGATCAGAAAGGCAACCTTCTGTAGCCTCTATTGGTACCATGGGACGGGGTTGAGGCGTTTGCTGATTAGATTAGTCGCACTGTTCTGCTTCTCTAAATTGGTTTTGCAGTTGGTTTTTTCACATCTGCATTCTGATGAAAGTGTCTGTGTGATAACCATACTGATGCCAGTGATAAAGGTAATTATGATGTCAGCTGTTTGAAAGAGGACTTAGGAGAGCAGTGTTTTTAATTAAATCCTTGAGAAAGAGCTTGCTAACAAGGTGAAGACTAAGAGTCTTCAACACCTTATTTACAATGAGGACCTTGCACATTTAATCTGGAATACACCACTAGCCAGGGCTAGTCACAATGTCACATATTCAGTTTTGTGGAAGGGCTTTTCACGAGTGTCTCAATTGACAATCACCATATTAGTGCTAACCTTGTTTTACAAATTGTGTTCCAATTATGTAGATTTGTTTGCATTATTCTGCAGTATGAATAGGGGACAGTGACTGGGATTGGTAGAAGGGGAACTTGCTTGTGACAAAGTTTAAACATTTGTTAAGTTGGGTTTGGACTGATTCAGGTGTTTCGTATGTGCATTTTAATTGCGTAAGCCAATTTGTGCCGTTTAAACATCATGGAATAGAATTAGCATATCTACAAACTTACAATCATTCAAAGATGTTTTCTAGTCTGTAAGGGTCTGTCGGCTGTCTACTTTGTCTTATACATTGAAGAAAAACGCCAGTTGCAGCAAACAACGTGACTGATTCACACTTGTAGTGTCACAAAGAACAGACCCCAACGGCAGAAGCTAATGGTACAAGAGCTGATGCTAGCTCTATGTGCTCGCCCCTTTTTGCTGCTCTGAGTGCCCACAGTTCTGTGTTGCCATTATGTACAGAACAACATCTGAACTGGACAAAACAAATTGGCCCTTTCCCCCACCTTGTGTCAAAATGAGAGAGGATGGTATGCCTCCAGTTCTTTGGCCTGATTAACATGGAAAAGGGTCAGGGTCATTGTTAAGAGACCTTCACCCAAAACCATCTGCCCTCAACTGAAGACACACAGGGACAAAAAGTGCGTTGCTGTTCTAACTGCCAGAAGAAAACTGTTTTTCATGCTGTAATTGGGGGGATAACCTAGCGTCATGGCGCTGCGCAGAAACTGCCATACCCACAAATATTTAACCACTGGTCTTCCATCAAATGTAGTGAAAGACATCTTGACCTATGTGGAGTACAGGAGGACCTATCCACTTTATTTAATGCCACTTGCAGCCGGGAAGGAATGTAACAGAACCTATATTTAATTACCTGTGGCACAGACACATTTATATTTGAGGGTGGTGGGTTGACTGTTACAGAGTCGCTGTGTAAACTGGGCGACCACAGATACAACCACTCTGGCCAGTACAGCTAAGTTCAGTTGATGTGTGAATGAGGAAACATGGGTTTCAGTTTGATAAGAGGCCTTGCAAAGTGACCTAAAACCAGGTTCCTTCTTGCGGTGGAGTGCCAAGGTAAAGCCCATCTTGGTTTGCTTGTGGCTACATTTTCCTCTTGTCAGTGCTTGTACTCACTAGGATCAAATAATATGGATAAGGTGAAAGGCAGGATGTTAATAGATTTGCAGCAAGTTCTATTTATACATTTATGTGTGAGGCATGTTGAGCCTGTTCCTCTTTTACTGCTAACTTTGCCCTCTCTCTCACACCCTCCTTCTCTATCTCCCTCCAGCCTTCAACCACTGCTGTAAAGACTCCGGTTTCTTCATGGTGTTTAAGTGTCGAGAGGAGAATTCTGCACTGAAGGAATGTCTGACAGTACAGTGAGTATTTTGCAGTTTCTTCTGAAGGTGTGCTTTATCCCACCATAATCTTTCACATGAGTTTAACAACTCTCTCGGCCACCATTGCTGACCATCTCAACTGTTCTCTATCAAATTCTCAGTTATCTCAAAACCATGCGATCGCCGTCAAGTGTCATATGGCGAAAGATTCATCCTGTAAAATAAACACTGTGCCATTTGTCATCCACCAGCTACAAGGACCCTGTGTTGTTCGAGGAGTGTAAGCAGGAGTACATCAAGGAGAAGCTGGAGTTCTTAAGGACAGGGACCCCAGCGAAGAGCAGGAAACAAAAACTTCCAGCTAGCATGTGATAAACAAACAGCTTCCCTTCATTTAAGGTGAAGGTGTGGCCTTAACCAACCCAGCAAGTCCTACACACGCAGCATACATGGTCATCTGGTGGGGCTTACTATTCATGAAGGCGCAAGCCTGTGTATTTAATTTAAATCTGTGGAATTAGAGACAAAAACTCTTTTGGTGTGCAAGACTATATAATTGAAAGAATGCCTACTTTTCGATTTTCTGTATATATGCAAAATGTCCTCTGTCAGATGGTCAGAATTATATTCCATGTTTTAATCAGGAGCATTCACTTTTTCAATGAGTTTCATTGATTGATAAAAATACATGAAGATCTGATCATGGTGCAGTCACCTCCTGTTCCCAAGATCTTCATAAGAGTGCACTGCTTCAGTGTTTGAGCTATATGGTCATACATTGAAGGATGGTCTATATCTGCTGATCATTTTGGAGTGTGTTCTCTTGTAGATGCAATGAGAGCGCAAGTGCACATCTTCATCTGCAGAAGTAAGTGTATATTAACATACCAAGACTTGGATAGTAAGGCTGCTTGTGTAGTGTATGGAAGAAACCTCTAACCATGCAATGAAACATGTAATCATAAGAAATGTGATTTTGTAAATAAAAAATATTCCGTTGCTCTAAAGTGTACGTCAGTGGTGAATTGGTCATAACATAAAAGAATGTACTTTTTTCCAGATAAACTTCTTCACTTCAATCAACTATGGATGAAGAGACTGGCTCGGGTTTACTTTGAAAAATATTTTTAATTTGTGGTTAAAGAGTTATTTAAAAAAAAATATATATGTATATTTTATTTTAATGACGAAAATCTGATTAAGGTTGGTTGCTCTTATTGGCTTTAAGTAAAAGGACGCTAAAACTTTGGGTTTGGGTTTCAACTTCTTTTCTATTTGATAGCAAGCATCTGCCTTACAGTCAAACTACACCAACACAGGATTTTGAAGCGTCATAATACTTTATTTAATCAGCTGCGTTTATTTTGCTTAAGAGATCATATAAAATGTGAAAAGTGAATTTTGTTTAATTTGGTTCCATCGTAAACATGTCTGCACGGTGCTGTCACCTGGGGTAGACTGGTCAGGTAGACCATCTCCTGTGTTCTTTGATCAATATCTATATGTATAAGGATCAATGATGGCACATGATGAGTGCATCAGTGAGTCAGTGATAGGGCATCATTATCTCCAAATTCGTTGAATATGTTTTTCCTGAGGTTTGTTATCTAATAGTGCGAGGTTTGAACGCACCATTTCATTGAAGGTTGTTGAAAAACATACCCATATGCAGCAGTTGTTAAATGTAAACAAGGAATGTACAGTGTAAAAATTACAGTTGGACACTTGTTTCTTTTGTTCCAGTTTAGTTTTTAAGTCATGGCAAAGGCAGAGGAAAAACAGCAAGTCCCCAGATTGCATTTTAAAAAGGACACATATGTGACTTGAACCATCAGGTGATTGTTTCTGTAGTCGTATGAAGGCCTTGTGATGGACAGTTGGAGTTGCTGCTCTCTTAAGGAGTTATTAAGCATAAAATAAATATCTGAGGACAGGAATCCAACAAGGAAGAAAATGTATTGCTATTTTCAAATGTATAGTAGAAGTTGATATGCCAAAGCCTTCAATTTTATTGAACTGAACCACAGAACTGCATTGCCAAAAATATAAATAGAGAGACAGAGCAACCTCACACAGTCACTTCCTTTCCTTCATTTAATTGGTCATATTTACAAACAGTCTGGAGTGCAGTAAATCTAAAATATAATCCATATCTACTGTACATTGCATTTTGGTTTGCAAATCGTTTACAGAAGTATGAAACTACTGCTGTAAAATAACACATCTTAAAAATGAACAGAAAGACCACAGTTATCAAACAGACTGAAGAAAATGGAAAAAACTAATTTCTTTTGATCAACCGTGGGCCTCTTGTGCTTTGTGCACCTATTTTTCAAGTCACAGCTCACATTTCTGCAGGCCATCAGATTATTGTCTAACCACCAGCACATACAGCTCCTACACACATCAGAAGTCTTTGGGGTAGGGAAGAAAAAGCAAAAAAACGTATGGAGTGCAAAACTGCATTCGGCAGAGTACTGAAGCCCACCATATACATTTATACAGATATGCACATTCTTCCCTCTGTATACATTATCTCGTATTCTACTCAAAAATGTGTTTTCCTTTGTACATCATTCAGTTTTTTATACTCCGACGACTCTCAAAAAGAGAAATCAAAGAGAAACTTCTCTCTTCACACAGCTTATTTACGTCATACTGCAAAACAAATGTATCAAAGATTAACACCAGCACAGTACAGAGTTTAGATACATTTTCTGTAATTGAAAATCTTCAAAAACCTCAAGAGGTTCCCAACTTAATCAGGGTTTCAAATACAGGGGGGTTGTATGAAGCCCATCCCATGAGTCCTTTTTATTCACCGAACCCCTCCAACAATGCACAGCCGTGGATCTAAATGTCCCTCTGAAACCGAGAAAAGAAAACAACACAGCGAATATTGTCTGCCAGCAGTTCTGACAGAAGTGAATATGTGGTAACAGGCAGGTATAAAGAGGTCTGCTTGATTCGTGGAACTTCTTTTAAGTCATGAACAGTTGAATCTTTTCTGGTGCCAGTGAGGGTGGAGTGTTTTATTTTAGAAAAGCAATACATCTTTAGATTAAAACAATAGTTTCCCACTCATAATGCAACATTGAAAAAAATAAGAACAAATACCGTATTTACTACATTCTGAAAATGATTTGGTAAGCATAGGCAGACTTGACAGCCGGCTTTGATAATCATCCATAAGGATGAAAAGGAAAAAGAAACTTGTCAAAGAAGAAAAAGATTTCATTTGGTAGCCGTTAAAATTTGGAACAACAATTCGTGATTATCCTACAGTTACTGTAAGCCCGCCTCCGCCACAGCACAAAAAACAATCACATCAAGTCCTCATCCCGAGACATACATGGGACATACCTTGTATACTTTACAGCGATCAAATGTTAACAGGCTTGCATTGGAGGGAGTACGGTTTCATATATTCTCGTATGATGCTGTGGCCCCGGTGATCACTGGCCACAATGGATGGAGGAAGAGGCCCCTTTGAGCCCTATTAGGTTTATTAGGACGAGATGCAGATACAGGCAGGCGAAAGATGCCCACACACTGATCTGCACGCACAGGCACGCTCTGTTGGATGTGTGTGTGTGTATGCGCATGCACACACACACACAAATAAAACTGCTCGTATGCATGCTTGCACACACTTAAGCGTGTGCATACAAGTACACATACACGTGGACAAACTTATTTATTTTGCTGAGGGTCTCTCATCAACGTTTCCTCTGCAAAGTCAGATATGTTCACCGATGCGGTGTGCAGAGTCTTTACCTCGAAAAGGCCTCCTCTGGCCTCAATTAGTTCCCACAACCAAGCGGGTCCGGTCTAGCCCAGAGGAGTGGTCTTATCAACTTAAGGCAGGTTAGGTGGTAGCTATGTGGCAGGGTTGGAGAGTCCATTCATTTATCCATCCGTTTATTTTTCCATCCAATTACACACGCTATTGAATCATCTATTCTCTTATCGAGGTTCCTCTCAATAGGGCTTGGCCCACTCTGCATTGGGAGGGCTCCTGGGAGTGCAGTTTCCAATTGAGGATGAGTTGGATGAAGCGGAGTGTCCTTCCCAGAACATGGCGTCACTGGGTTTGGGGGGGCTAGGGAAGGACCGCGAGCTATCATCCAGAGAGGCTTGGTTCAGGGGAGGCGGGGGCAGGACGACAGAGCAGGTGTCGCTGCCGACCAGAGCCTCTCCTGAACAGCTCTGGGAGGGCCAGGGCCCATTGTACCAGCAGTCCTCCCTCAGACTGTCCGGCAGCAGGGTGCCTGACGGCCCACCGGCAGGGAGGCAGGGGCGGCCGGAGCACGAAGGGAGAGGGGGGGCGCTAGGGGGGCGAGGCACTGATGCCCGATGATGGTTGTTGTTCTGTTCCACGTCGTCCAGACACTGGATTGGAACTGTTGAGGCAGCTGGAGAAAGTGGGAGGGATAGAGGGCAGGGGGCAGAGGGAGGAGAGATGAAAGAAAAAGACAGGAGAAGGTTAGACGTGGTTGCAATAATTGAGTACGAGCTGCAGCATCAGTATCAATATTTGCACTTTGATTCGAAGGTAGATTTTTTGAAACAGGACTTTGTCCAGCCCATTAGCAATGATTATATTTTCATCAATGACATGGCTTTAACAGTGGGCCAAGAGACACCACACCATCCATCAGGGGGAGTGCCGAAACTTGTCCACTGCCAAAAGTTAACACTGGATGCTCAGTGAGAAATTAGCTTCTCTTTACTTATCATCTGATCACATATCACCTGATTCACATACATATTTTTGTTGATTTTATGCTATATTTAATTGAGAGGAAGTTCTTGTGTTTTAATATTTTCCTCTGTGAAGTAAGATTTTTTTAATATTTGGCGTATGGCTCCATTTGAATGCACTTAAACTGCAAATCTAGACGCATTAATGGAGCACAAAATAACGTTAATTCATAGCAATTTAGGGCAATTGGCATTAAATTAACTGCCAAGTTTGGTCAACATACATCAGCATTATTAAGAGCTCTATGTCAAAAATGAAAACCACTTAACATTTACTTCTCAGCTTTCAGTTAATCTCTAACCACCTACTTTAAATAGACAAAGACTGAAGATAAAATTCATTTCATTCGGTTTTTCTTTGTATAAGGCTGTGAGAAGTGTGTGTGAAAAGTGATTTGTTCTTTTAACTACATCATGTCTATCTGCAGCATAAATGAGGCCGTTTTCTCTTTCCCTCAATAGCTGCTCGGTCTCTTTTTCGTGTTTGGCGCAATCACACCTTTGTACTTAATTCTGCTCTTATTTACGCGTGAAATAAACTTCGATTTCTTAAGAGATTTCAAAATTCCAAGGTGCGTTCAACGGAGCCTTTTGATCCCTGAACGGATGATAAGCCTCGCCGAGTGAAAACAGAGAAGTGAGGTAAAATCTCCCGCCACGCAGCAGGACTGTTGTACACTGCACGATAAAACCTCCGCGCCATGTAAACATCGCTGCATGTGAATCAGTAAATATCTAAAATAATAATTAGGGTTTTTTTTTTTTTGTTCAACAGAACAGAGCATATCCATACACAAATCAGATGTCCTAATCTCACACACACATCATTGCTTTGCTATCAAATCATCACCTTGAGCAAGTAATAAAGTTTAAATGAGTATCTCCTCCAGCTCTTTTCCCCTACCTCTCTCCATCCACACATCATCTCTCCATCCATCCCTCCCTGCTACTCTTCCATGAGAGGGTCTCCTGAGTCTAGGATTTGAATAAAAGTGATTCCAAAGGAGGAACATTAGAAGAATACAGATGCACAATATGATTGAATAAATACATAGCTCACTCTCCTCCCCCCCTCCCCGTCCCATCTCCCTTTCTTTGCGACTCCCGCCTCTTCCTTATTTCTCTCCATCTGTCTCATCTAAGTTACAGGATTACCCTCTTATTCAGTGGAATAAATAGGCCAAGATTTATTTTCTTGCCATATTTCGTTCTAATTTTCACCTCCTAGTCTCCTCTTCTCACACTCCGGGGGAATTGACAACAGAGGTAATCTCTCCCGGGGTAGAATACATCATCGCGGAGGGACTGGAGAGGAGGGACAGACCATTTCATGATGTCCTTTATCAAAGTGTTTTGAGTACTTTGATAATATCCACAGTCTTATCACACCCTTATTCAAATCGCAACAAGGAGCAGCAGGAGAAATCTTCTCAGTGAGCAGCAGTTCTTCAGAAAAGCCTTCCCTCAACTGAAGAAAGGCAGTAGTAAACCTCCTCTTTCATCCACGTTAGCTCATGAGCAGAGCAGCAAGGTTTGAATCTCAGCCGCTACACCTGAAGTGCACGTAAATCTGACGCTACCTGACACTTAGGCTAAAGCCACGTTTTGAAACGTCAGATATGCCAACACTTGTCACTCCTGCAGGTTGAAGATGAAAAATGGGCCGTACCGTCTCTGACTATAGTTTGTAACTTAAATTGTATAATTTCCCCGTTGTAATCATCTTAAAATATTACTCTAACTATAAGTATTAATGACTATGTGAAGTTTATTTTTTAAATGGGGGAACAGACTGCTTCTCTAGAGGTCAGAATGAGAAACGTAAGCGATGAAAACAACCCAGATTCCAGAAAATGTACGACACTGTGTAAAACGTAAATAAAAACAGAACGCAATCCTTTATATGATCACGTGCATCACAGAGTGGTGAACCTCGCCCCACCCGTGCTTGTGACCCTCTGAGCCTGTCGAGGATGCCTCTGTCGTACCCGATCATGATTATGTCGCCCGTTACCAGTTAACTGTAAATCAACCTGTGGAGAGTTACACACAGGTGTATTTAGAGTATTCCACAACGGTCTTGCGTTGCCCCTGTCCCAACTTGTTTGAATTAGATGTGTTTCTGGCATCTAATTCAGAATAAGCAGATATTTACCAAAATCTATTGTTGATGAGAAAGCTGACAAGGTCAAACATGACATATACTGGCTTGCTAAAGGGATTTGAAAGGCCAAATACAGAAATGCAAAAGATATAGGTAAAACTGAACTCATGAATGTGACGCTAATGTGTGGCAAGTTAAAAAATGTTAATGTATTTTACAAGAAAAAATACATACAAATTAAAACACTTAAGATAAATACACGGGATAAGGACTGAAAATAAAACTTAAGGAAAATAATGACCCGGGCCCCCTAAGGTGAACGCAGAATTGCCACTTGATTTCTAAGTAGTCTGAACCACATAAGGAACTTTTCAAGGCTGCGCTCACTGCATCTCAGTGGTAACCTTCTGTATAAATATTCACTATAAGGGAATAAATGGTGGTCCCCCTGCTGTGTGTACTGGAGCTGAGGAGGTGTGAAACGGCAGAAGGGGGGGCAGTTCTGGCGGGTAATCACATATACTGACACATACACAGAAACTAAAGATGGAACGATTTGTATCAAAATATAAACTGACAATAGCGCAACCCAGAAAGTGCCCTTGTGCTTCTGTGTGTGCCTCACCTTGTCTTGAATCACTGATGAGTGGCCTGAGTTTCCTAATCAGGCCTGTTTGGTGCTTCAGCTCTGAGTGGAGACGAGTGACCTCGCAGTGCAAAGCCTCGTACGTCTGCTGCATGCTCCTCTCACTGCAGGAGGACGGGACATTTCTTTTAAACATTACAATAATTAAGGAACTTGTGGTTGTGGTTAGAAATATCCAACTCTCATATCCAGGCTCTCATATACAGACTTATGCAGTTATTGCATTTACTCAAAAAGACATTTTGTGTGCATCTACACTTTTCTTAAACTCAAAGCAATGTTGAATTTCACCGTTTTGTTGAATTTCCAAGGTGTAAAACTGACAAATTTGAAATGAATTTGATTGGAATGTGCAAACCCTTATTTGTTAAGCAACTTACAGAACGTGTCATAGAGGCTTGGTAATGGACTGAATTCTGTGTGATAACTGTAATTCAGTGATATGGTTTGTTTCTTTGCTGACACATGTAGCGGCTGTGCTGATGTGAAACCACGTAAGAGTTCTACAGGTGTTGAGCAAACTCACTTAGCAGCGAAGGTTACAGATGATGCCATTCTACACTGTAACGGCGCATTAAATGCCAAATCAACCAGCAGCAGCAGCACTACAAAACCGACGACACAGTAAGAATAAATACATTTAAAAAATAAAAGCGGCAGTACTTCAGGCAACACCTACAAACTGTCCTATCCACACCTCATGTTAAGATGCAAAATCTCATCAACACTTTGCCTTAAATTCAAACACCTGCCTAAAACAGCAAAAGACACGCAAGGAGAAAAAACGGTGGGGTAAAAGTGAAGCTTTTTGTGCCTCCAAAAACTAACACCATGTGCAAACTGCTGACACGTGAAACAATTATAACGCACCGCAAATAGAATTTTCGCCATGAAATGTGAAGAGATTGATGATTTTAAGGGAGATTATCTTCACTGACAAAGTAGGCGGAGGGCGGCTGTATGTGCTACAGGCTAGACTCTGTAAACATTACGACCCTGGAGTGCAAATTTAAAACCATCTCTAATGGATGCAAGTGTTGAGGCCTTAGCAGCAGCTGATCAGGAGTAAGAGCCGAGGTTCTTTTGAGGTTATCTGCATTTCACTGGATGCTTGCAGGCTTCATAATGTATAAAGCTACACCATCCTCTAGTGGCTAGAAGGCACAATTACACCATCAGCAGACACCATGAGCGACATGCAACTGTCTAACCAGGGCAGTCTCTCAGATACCTAGGGTTTATTACGATGTTTAAGACAAGATTACATTGATAATTTAGGATTATTCTTATTTCCTAGAAAGCAACAGATTAATTTGAAATTTGGTGCGATGTAAAAACTGTCAAGAGAAATATGACAGTATTTCAATATTGAAATATGACAGAGCTATGATCTTTGTTGCATGTGCAGTTGAAATTCACACGCTGTCTTGTCAGAAAATTAGAGCAAACAAAAAATTAAATTTACATGGACATTTCTGAAAGGGATAACGTGAATCCTGTAGGTTGATGTACAGCATCTGACTTCGAGGTCTCTGAAGGTCTCTGCATTAGGGGTAAATAAATTCAAACTTATACTGATGTTTATTTGTTGTGACCATCACCAACTAAAGGAAAAATATTGTATTTTTTTTTTGAGCTGCAACATTGCTTCCTTTTTTTGTCATTTTTGGTTGGATATTCATAAAACACGATACCTTGCTTTGTACTTTGCGTCACAGGTCTGGTCCGAGTCTGGTCCGTTAAGGCCATGTGGTTCCTCCTAAAAACAGAGTTCAGTTAGGCAAATTTGAGTGGAGGTGGTGTCTGAAGTGTAGTTTTTTTATTTTAACATAACTCAGGACTCATCTGCTCATCCTCTTTTCATCCTTCACAATCAAATTTTGTACTGTTTAAGCTTCAGCACATTCACGCATTCCCCTCTTTAAATCCAACTTCTCCTACCGTTTCTCAATGTCGCCTCATCTCGCTGTGCCGAAACACCTCCCCTCTGTGCCATTTCCTCTCTTCCAGTTATGCCACATCTCTCTAGGAGTCTGCCGTCTATCGGCGCTGCTCTCTCCAGCCCCTCTTATCTTACCTCCCCCATCCTCCTTTATCCGTTATCCTCTCCTGTCTTTTCAACTCCGTCTTCCCACCTTCACTTACCCCACCTCTCTCCAGCAGTCTGCCGTTTTCCAGTGTCACCCTGTCCAGCTCCTCCTGCAGTTTGTGGATCTTTAGCTCAGTGCTGACCCTGTCCACCTGCCAGTAGTCCTGAGGGCTGTTCAGGCTTTTCATCACTGCACACACACGACAGAAAAACATAGTCACATTGTTGCCATGGATGAGGTAATAAATGTTAAAACTTCACACTTTCTGCAGAACTGGCCGACTTTTAAATGTTTGAAGTTGAAAGTATTGCCGTTTTCCATTCAGTTTAGCTGTATCTGATTTTGATCTCAATGAATCAGATACTTGATAAGATAAATGGTTAAACACAGAGCAATACATCAAAGCAAGATACACTGAAAGTAGCACAAATAAAATAGTTTCTTTTGAGGTTGCCCTTCTCAAAATGTTTTATACAAAATGTTTACCCATGTTATATTCGTTATATATATTACAGGATTATTTCTATTGACACGTTAATATGTAAACTGTATTGTAATGTAGCTGGTCAAACTTTATAGCCAAGTTAAATTAGACCCTGACCAATGTCTCAGTCAACCAAATTAATAGGCTGTTATAGGCTAATCTCAGATATTTAATTATATTTTAAAAAAGGTTTCATATCGGCGTACATTGGACAACATATATGCTAATAAGATTGATCATATTGTATTGTAAGTTTATTTTTATATTCTTTATTCCATTTTGAGAGAAGCTCTTACAACAGACAGCCACACGCAGACTGTACAAAACAATGTACAATAATCCCCTCTGAAATGTAGTGTAATACGAGTATTAGACAGTATATAAAGTATCTCAAGATTGTACTCGAGTAAACATAACTACTACACAGGTCATTTAAATTTGACAGAGTGCAATATCTGCTTTGCCGCATGCACTTTCGTACAGCGACTGAAGTACTGCTGGTATAAAGAGAATGCAACCCTGCGCGCTCTACCTGTACCTTGGCTGGTCTCCATCTCTGTCCTCAGCTGAAGCAGCTCCAACTCTTTGGCCTGGAGCTGCTCCGTCAGCAAGCGCTCACTCTCACTCTTCTCCTTTTTCTGACAGAGAAAGAGAGGAGACAGTGAGGAAGAGGGGGAGGAAGATGAGGGCAGAGTCAGCATTTACATTTATGCACCAAGCTCTCTCTTTCCCCAGTTGTTCCCAGTAAGAATGTGCACCTGTGCTGCATCTGTGTGGTGAAATCATGAGCTGGGTGTTTCTATTTGAGTTAAAAAAAAACCCCCCAAACATATATTCATTCTGCTTAAAAGTACACAGTCTTTGCGACAAACTTGATCTTTGTGCCCGACTCTAGTGAATATGCGTTTGAAATCAAACGAATCAGTGAACCCACCAGTTTGTTAAGCTCCATCTGCAGGTCCTCCTTCTCTATATAGATACCTCGGTAAGCACTGAAGGCCTTGTTCACATACTGGGGACCCTCCGATGGAGGAGCCTCTGGCCTGAAGAGCTACAGCGGGGATAGATAAAACACACACGAGAGAAGAGCGATCAATTTCTTGTCATTTAAATATCTGTGGTAGGAAGTTACTTCCTCCCACCACATCCTATCTTGATGCTGCAGCAGATAAAAGCAAAACAGACTCAAGGCTTCAAGAGAAGCAGCCCTGCCCACATCTTGTGCAGCACTTTCACTTCAGCCTACCATTTGTATTAAGACCCTTCCTGTTTAAATAGCTCTCTCTGTCTGTATTGTACTCAATCTCTTGTTTTTGTTTTTTTTTCCCAAATCCAATTTCAGGAGCCTTCTCCCCTAAGTGCAGTGCTCCAACACACTGTGTTTGGCAATGCCATACTTTTCCAGACCTCCTCTTTGTTTTTAGGCAGTGCAGATTTATTTCTCATTGTTTTATAGCTTTGACTTTATGCCAACAATATTAATGATGCTGGCATGCGGACTTTTCCCAAACTTTCTCAGAGCATTTTGTGTTTGTCCATTACTCTGACATCCTGGAAAAAACAAAAAATCTGTTTTCCTTCATCTCCATCTATAGTTGCTGTCAGGCTGTTTACCCATCTGGCTGATCGGTATGCTCTTTTAATTCATTCTCCTCACGCTGCTATCTCTTTCTTCGTTCTTCTCTTCCCACCACCGCCCTTTGCGTTTACACCTATACCTTATCCTCCAGCTGCTTCACTCTCTTCCTCAGCAAGGTGTTCTCCCGCTCCGTGTCCCTCAGCCTCTTCTTGATGTCCTCGTAGGCCGTGACCAGGGCGAAGTGGGAAGCGACAGATTCGTCGCCGGCACACACCGATACAGGACTCTCGCCGGCGCCGGTGTAGGCCGTCTCATGTTGAAGGATGCAGATGTCATCATCCACTGCCAAGGGCTCCATGCCTGCACAGGCCTACTCTGTAGCAGATAGAACACCTGTGGATTGTGGAGTTTAAATGTCAAAGTGATAGAGCTGCTACGCTTAGCCATCATAAAGCATCTGTATTTACAGTACACCAGCTTGTTTAATAGCTTTCACACTAGTTTCTGCACATTATTGCGACATGTGAAGGGATAGTTGGCTATTGCTATATTTGGTCTACCTATCCAGCGGATCATTTTGCAGTCAAACAGTGTCCGACTGTCCCACTGTGTTCAGTTCATGACACTGTGAAATTCTACAGCGAATGACTTCCTGTTTCATGGGACCATTTTCACAAAGTAAACACGAAGCTGAGGACAATGCTTAAAAGCTAAGCAGCAGTTCACATACGTGAGTTAGTCTGGATTCTAGAGGAAACTGCGACTGGGAGGAAAAGATTCTGCTTAAATTTAAAGGGGCTCACAAATGTATGGGCCTTTTGAACCCCGCCTACCATTCTTTAAAAGGACCTGACATTGTTGGGCTGCCGGCAGCTCAGGTGTTTCATCATTACGTGATGCAAGAGTGTCATAAAAATATCTTTCAGTGCGAGCTCTGAGACAGGCCTCAGACATGGAACATCATCAGGGCACATGTGGACGAGCTCAGTGCCGCCATCCTCAGGCCGACCCTATAGTGACAGATGCATATGTCTTGTGCAAAGTTCACTCCACCTCCACCGAACTTAAGTCCCCTGTCTTTTTTTTTTTAACAGCCAGTCCCACAAAACTTGAACAATATGCGAGTTGAGGAGCACAAACATCTAAACAGTTTAAAAAGTGCTATTTGTGACATGTTTGTGTGCTCTGTGACTCGGGGACATTGGCCCTGAATGGAAGTACTGTATGTACAAAACAGTCTCTGTAGTTTCTGGACTGTTAAATAAGTTTAGATCCTCACACAGACCTGTTGTTACAGGGACGCCTCACCGTCCAGTTTACTTCCACCTGGAATCAAAGCAGTCCCGTCAGACTACCTGGGACAGACATTACCTCAAACCGGCCTACAGCAAACACACTCCTCAGACCTTTGGCTCGTCAGCAGACACGATGCAGCTCACGCTACTTGATGATGTCAGCATGCAATGATGCAGCAAACACCGAGGAGCCAAGTTTTTCACACCGAAGGCCGAAGCTTTTAGAAAAATAAGTTTCGGGAGAGTGACCGGACGGGCTGCTGGACCACTGCCACGGACGCAAACCGAGCAAAAACGCAAACGCAGTCGACTTTGAAGGACGTCTTCAGAAAATGGTGTGAAATCGAAAGTGACCCCCCCCAGCAAGTGTTCAAAACGAAAGTCAACGTGAATCCCAAACATGACACGAAGAGCAGCGTCATTTCCTCAGAACCGCTGTCGATAAAACACGAGAGCTAACGGCTAACAGGGTGATGACAGCAGCGAAGATATCGCTTTCAATCCAAAGAGCCGCCGAAAGGCAGTCAGAAACGGGATGTAAACAATCAATGAATCTCGCCTGTGTGCGATGCTAACGTGATGGCGTTAGCTTCCGTGATCTCAGTTGACATCCGACAAAACACACCGACGGGCACTTCTAAAATAGGCTTGGGAATGAATAACACGATTAGCGGTAGATGACCTAGAGAAAGATAAAGCATGTAACAACAGCCACGGTGATTGAAATGATCGATCTGTTGTGATGATAACAGTTAGCTAGCGCTTAGCTTACGTCTGCTTGCTATTCTTGGCTAGGTGAAGCAAAAACAGTCGATTGTTTTCACTGACGACTTTTACCAACCGTGTTAGATGCCGTCCTCAGTTAGGTGCCAGTCGGCCACACAGGATTATCATTTATTCTCGGGAAAAGGAGACCTGTTTCTCGAAGAAAAACAAAGAGACGAGGCTGAACACTCGCACCGTGTCAGAACTGACAGGTGAGGAAACAAAAACTTCCGGGAGTCACTTGACTGCTGAAGTCCTTTCAAAATAAACGCACAATGTGGAGAGATGGGTCTGATATCAACGCTGTGGTTCGTGCACATTGAGACCGAAGATGATTTCCTATCAAAATAAGAATACAATTGAGCGTTGTCGATTAAGTTGGACAAATGTAAAGGAGGAAGAAGCTCTGCTAGGTAATAAAAGCAGTTCAGAAGTTAGCACACTGGCTGAGTAAACAGAATAGCTGAGAGCCCTTGGTGAGGCTTTCAGTTGGTAAATGGCTCACAAAGCAAGATTTTATAAAATAATTGTTTAAAATTTAATTAGTGTGTCTATTTAAATTTTATTTTAATGAGCAAAACCATGTATTTTAATAAAACACTTCTTCTTCTTCTTCTTCTTCTTCTTCTTCCTCTCCTTCTTCTTCTTTTTCTCCTTCTTCCTCTTCTTCTTCTTCTTCTTCTTCTTCTTCCTCTTCTTCTTCTTCTTTTTCTTTATTACACTAACGTTAATTGCTGAGGCACCCATCTTAATCAGGAGGTGTTGGAGGGGCGGACCAGGCGCATTTTAACAATAAACTTCTCTTCTGTGGCTAGATAGAGAAAGAAATGAAGAGTGAGTGATAAAAGAAGATAAAGAATAATAAAAGCATCTGTCCTGAGAAACTGCCAACTTAATAGTTTCCACCTACAAGGCTGTTAGCCTTTCAGCTAGCACAAGGTTGCGGCATTTAGCCAACAGGTGCTCACTTGCTAAGCTAAGGTAAGAGTACCCGTCTCTGATTCTGCCAGAATATAACTTAATTTCTTTCTCACTGACAAAACATAAATGCCAATAATATTATTTTAAGGGAGCTATAAGCTTTATTGATTTATAGTAGCTAGCTAGTAACTAGCAAGAACTACTAATGACCAAATATAACAAACTTGATTCAGTGCCATCCTTGTATTTGATTTTATCTTAATAACTTTACCTATACTGTTAATTTACTAATTTAATTTGGTAATGGCCTACATACTGGATTAAAGTAAAGTGATACCATTGTTTTAACCCAGTAAAATGTGAGATTTAATGTACCAGTCCTACACACGTCTTCTTTCCTCTACACAGACTAAGTTAGTGGTCAAGCTGTTCCTAAATGCCAATACCCAATTGCTAACAGCTTGGAATATGAGTTCAATTAGTTTCTTCAGTACCAGATATGATAATTGAAAAAAACAATAGATGAAGATGATGGATGGTGTTTTAAAACCATGATTTGAAATCAAAGTTGGTTCTGGAGATTAATACAGGAAGTGCACCAAGGTGTGTTCCTCACTGCATACTTTACACTCAGGCTCATTCCTTCACTGAATCGAAAGGGTTTTGAGGAAGTCCAAATCTAAGTGGTCAATGATTTCATACAATTGGAAATTGGTTAGTTCCTTTATTCACAAACTCTGAATGAAACATCCCATTCTCTCTCCCCATAATGACTAAAGCAATCGGTTCAGTAAATCTGTTTACTTAATGAGGATTATAGAGATACCAAATGACCAAGTCCAAATGGCTAGACATTATGCAGTTCTTGTATATTGATATTGTAGTTTACCAACTTTTTATCTGTGTAATTCTTTGTTGGCTAAGTGAGACAAAATCATTGGTTTGCTGCTATGAGTCAGCAGACAGTGATAGTACAGCACAGAACATTCAGGTGTGTGCACAGTATATGTGTATGCAAAATATCTCTTCATCAACATGTCTACTTAATATATGGGTTTAAATGGTCTAATCAGGACAGTTTTTCTCTCTATTCCCTGCACTGGCAAATATTCTCTAAATGTGCTCTATTAATGACATTAAAGGCCATGGCATTCAAAAGTGTGACATCCAAAACCTGTCCTTTGGCTGTGGAAGAAGCTGTTGGGATGTGTGACATGTCATGTGACGAGGAACCTGAGATCTCCATCTCAAAGACTCAGGAGTGTAAGCCCAATTGATTGTATTTTTACTGACCTCCCTGTGACTGTGGCATGCACACGTCTTACTGTAGTCTCTCAGAGAGGAACATTATTTTCAATCACAGCATAAATCTTTCTTTTATTCCCTTCCAAATATAATTAATTGATATATATTTTATTTGTGCACCCTGCTGCTACTGGGTTTTATGTGTCAGTGTCATTGCAGTGTTGTCAAAGGCCCAGCTGCTGCTGAGAGACATTGAGGAGCTGCTGGAATGTTGCACAGTGACATGCCCCTCCAACCAGGGTCGGGGCAGAACGGTATGCATAAGTAATTTTTTTTCACTGCACGTTATGGCTCGACTCGACTCTACCTGTTTTTTTGTACAAGGTGCTCTTCTTCGTTTTCCACGACAGATAGTACCCCCTAAAGGTAGGCGGTATTCTAAGCTGAAAATCAAAGTGACGCTGCACACGCTTAACAACACATTGGAGCTTAACTTTGGTTTTGAGAAGCCGCAGCCTTTATTCACTGACAAACTTTAACCTACACTGCACAGTTACTGCTAAACTAGCAACGTCACTTGTAATCACCGTAAGTGACGATACTATTTGTCATTTTCTGACCAATCAGTGGGCTGCAGTATTTTCACATCACCTTTTATTATTGGCTCAGCTCACTTTAAACCTTGACTGAGGTATTATCAAATAATGTACTAGGTATAGTTGGGTCAGGTCGCGCCGCACCATACAGTGGTACAAAACTAAACAGGCAACAGCTTGGACCATCCTAAAACCACGACCACAATCTTTCCCGAACCATAACCAAGTAGATTCTAGATTCTAGTAGAGTCTAATTTTAAAGATAATGCCTTGGAAGGGTTGGTCATATTGTTGTACGAGGTTTGTCTTCATTCTTCTTCTTGTCCTCTGAGCTCCACTGACAATGTGTATTTGTTTGATTAATTTCATTCTGTGCTGAAGCAGGTAGAATTGTTATGTTAACTTTGTACTGAGGTCAGAGGTGGTCAGGTTAGATGAGTTCCTTGAATTTCCATCAGTGTAGTTGTCAATTGACCTAGAAGCTGCTTTACTATTTCACCATTTAATCCGCACCACTCAGCTTCTTTTACATGGTCCTCCATCAAAGCGATCAAGGGCCAAACAGCTTTAAGCATTAAATCCTTCTGACCTATTTCGTGAGGTACCATTGGGGCCGACAAATAAATAAAACTTTTTCCAAAAAGTAGGTAGAAATATTTCTGTGCTTCAAAGAAAATGCCTTCAGAGCATAGTGTTCTGATTTAGCAGCTGTTATTTTCAGTCAGTTGATTTACAACCTCGATAGCTGCGTCAATTTTGTCCACGCTTGTTGCCATATTTCTTTGGATTCTGGCTGTGGCCCAGTCAGATGATGTTCCCAGCCTCAGTCTCACCTATAAAGGCAGTCATTAGTGCTGTTGTTTCTCCAACTGGAAAAACAGCCATATCATGGAAGGCATTTGAATCTCTCAAACTAAATTTGAGATGTAGGCAATTATTCATAAGTTTGGAACCAGGCTAGCAAAACACTAAGTTAGCATGGTTGTGAGGACTGCTTATAAATTCTTTATAAGGAAGTATGCAAGCTCATAAACACACCCACACGCTAGTAGACACATAAACCAATGTGCACATCATTCTCTGTATTCACTTACTGCACAGGGCAGTATTCTTTTTTGATTAATCGATGCATAAATGACTGTTTTATCATTTTTAATATGCTCAGGTGCACCGTGCACAGCATGGTCAAGTGTGTATATTGTTGTTGTTTTGACAGGTCCAGCAGGAGGGTCAGGCCAGTATACAGGAGGATGGAGAATCCTTGGTCGTGGAGGGCTTCAGGTTTGAGAGTGCGGCCAGTAGCGAGGACCTGAGGAGGCTGAGTTCACAGGCTGGTGCAAGAGGAACGTCAGGGTGACACATGACTGATGGCTACCTTAGTGGTTTCTATCACACAAGGTCAGCGGGGTCAAATGACTGGCAGAGGTAACAGTGACAGAGAGAGAGAGGCAACAAATGACATGATTTAAAATGATGGGAGAAGAGTTGACATGAGAAGCACTATTACGCCATTTTATATCGATATAAACCAGTTTTATATAAATGTTCCAATAGCTCCTAAATGTTTACGTAGGAGATAAAGAGTTATTTGTTTTTTGTTGCTTGTTTAAGATATTTGAGCATTAAGAACATGGTTTTACAGTTTTGAATGCATATTTGGCACCATGTTTGATTTGAACATTTCAGTATATGAGGAGTATTCATAGTGTTGCTACAGTATATTCTAGGAATGATTACTAGTTGAAGTTAGAATGCCATTGTTAAGGCTAATGTTGATGTCTTTACGTTATAACCTGTTAGTCAGCATAGCTAATTTTGCAGTGGATGTAATGTGATCTGGATGGAAGAGTAACCCACCGACATTGCAAACACTTATGCCTGTTTTATTTCTTTTAATGTTGTTGCCTGTGAATATAGTGTGGGTCAAACACACACCGTCCGTGTCTTTCTGTATACACCAACACACTGCGGGTTGGATGAGGACATGGCTTTCTGTTTGATTTCAAAGCGCTGTTAGACTCTTTAGTGTCCTTCCTGTTTGCTCCCTATTGTAGATCATCTTACTCCGTAAAAGCCCTTCCAGCACTCTGATTATAGTAAAGTTTCACAGCCCACCGTACTTTTTAGTGCAGTCGGCCGGAAGAAAGATAGTATGATAAATGAATCTGACAGTGCTATACTTGGGTATCTGAGGGTCTATAAGAAGTCTTTGAATCTTATAATTGAATAACCTAAAGTCAAGACCTTTAAAGTTCATAAATACAGTTCAGTGCATTGGTGGCAAGATTATGACAGTATAGTCCCTCAGTCTTAAATATGTTGCTCTTCCTCAGTCTACCATGTAGGATTCTTATCTTGGTAGCTCAGATACATTATTCACCCTCTTTACTCTGCTGATTACGGTGGTGAAACTGGTATTGAAAACATTTTAAATTCATTCACAGTATTTGATCATGAATGTTATATTCTAAGACATTATGGCACTGTTCAGCTCTACAGGGGAATAAAACGTATGCTCATTTTTTTTCTGCATTGTTACTGTAATTGTATCACACCTTTCGAATGCACAGGTAAAATGACAGAAAATTGTCATCTTTGTAAAACCTTTTACTCCACTGCATAGTTCTGACAGTTTAAGTTGGTTTGCATCGCAAATTCATACTATTGGTAAAAATTACAAATCAACTGATAAATGGTAATGCATTATTATAGGTTAGGCTACCAGCAATATTTAAAGTAATTTAAATTAGTTCCAACTGACTAACTGCAGCATTAGGTTGATGAACACATTAATGTTTTGATAATTCTAATACAATATTATAATATATACTGTATATGAGCCTGGCAATAAACAAGTCTAAACTTATCATCATGGAGTAAATGTTGATTGCACAGTGTAATGGCTAAAGAATAATGACATCAACAGCGTTTAGATTAGTTCCCTACAAACCTCATTTTCAGTATGCCAATTTGCCTGCCAGCACTATAATCCCATGAAGCCCTATTGTATATGTATATGTTGTTCTTGCTGCTGTAGCCGCTCACAGTATAGTCCCATTGTAATCAAGTCAGCCTCATTATGTTAATGTTGCACATAAGTAGCATTTGTTTTAGCACCATCAGCTTGTTGACATAGAATTAAATGTGAAAAATCTCCATTTTTGTAGATAAATTGTAAACTAAATCCCCTAGATGGTGAAACCAAGACACATAAAATGAATCAGTCTTGCCTCGCCATGTGAAAGGGAAAGTGGTCTGTTTGGTTCTGAAGTGAACAAACGAGATCTGCCAGTAGATTAACAAGTGTCAGAGCATCAATGCAACCAATTAACAAACTCCCCATTAGAATGTCTGCTGAACGATTAAACCCAGAAGTTTACCAAGCATTAACATACTAAACAGACGGACATAATATATGCAAATAAGGTCATTATTATGCATGTGCTAGTTCAGTGCCCATATTAAGTGCTTGTTTAGAGCACTGGGGTTGTGTTTGCAAGCATGAGCTCGATGACAACATATTAGAGAAATAATGGTCACTTGAAAAATCTAATTCGTTTTTCATTTGGCTGTAAACTGTAGTCGTCATTAGAACGCCAAGAAAACTTGAATCAATTTTAGTAACCCATTTAAAGCTATAGAAAGTATTATATTAATAAGAACAAGGGAACGGGTTTAGTAATAAATTGTTCATACATATAATATGCAGATACACACTCACTTTGCACACAAGCACAAGAATCCCGTAATCAGGCTGAGCGGTAAAAAAAGTGGCAGAAAAGCATTCAGCAGATGCTGAATTAGTAATAACAGAAGTTGCAGATTGGCTGTGTTGATTGTCATGTTTTTATCCTAAAGTGCTGAAGGAATTATTTATGTTACAGCCCGTGTAATTAGATGTTGATGGGAAAAGACTGGACCAGGAAAAGTCAAGCTCTTGCTGTTCTTCAAAAATGATTAGTCTGTTGCTTGGTCCTTAATCATTTTTGACAATTTTAGGACTTTGAACCTCTTCAAACTACTGCAGCCACCTCTTCACAGCGGCTTGTAACAGATTGACACTACTGCGTGGGGAGGCATCTTCTGCTTCATGATTGCATTTGTGGTCTGAGATCATCTCGAGCCTGCTTTTGATATAAACATCTGCTGCCTGTAAATCTACACTGATAGAGCTGAGGCTCTTGAATCAATGGCAGTTGCATAACTGTTTTTTTGCCAGAAGAGGATGCTGTTTCTTTGTCATTTAACTCAGCCCTTTCAACCATGCATTAGTCTCTTAAGAACCTAGAAGGGATGACAGTGAGACACTCAAATGCATATGAACCTCATTCTAGAGAAGTAGATGGTTGAACTTTTACAGAGCTGTGTTTTACCACATTGTAAAACCTTGAGTTCTATTATCAAATGAATGCAGACATGCAGAATATACTCACCTTTGTCTCTTGGCAAAGTAGAGCATATTCACCTATTATTAATCAGCAGTGAGACATGCATCGATGGTTGGGTCACAGCATACCCTCTATGATCCCTTTCTCTGCGATATAACACCTCATCAACTACAACTGCACTGCTGCAGTTAAAGTTAAGATCAGTGATGCCAGCAGTACAGTCATATATCACAAGGCTGTCTCAGAGTTGTTTCACACTGCTGAACTAAACTGCACCAACACAAATTACACCTACAGCAGACATAACTCCAGCATTTTTCTCTCTCTCCGTCTCTCTCTCTCTCTCTCTCTCTCTCTCTCTGTCTCCCTTTTCAAAACACTGGGGAGATTTGACAGCCGTGGATTGCCATGACGTGGTGGAGGCTTATCGCCCATCAATCGCATGTCAGGCTGCACTGGGAGGAATGGCGTCATAAACTTTTGTTGGAGACGGGTGTAGAGTGCTTTTTTAGCCCGGAGTTTGACAAACACACTTAATGAGAAAATGGCTTAAGCAAACATTGTATCACACACTTTATACCTTGTGAGAGATGCTTAGCCTCAGAGCACCATTTGCATAGAGTTCAGAAGACCTCCATTGGTCTGAGCTTTCTTGGCAGCCCAAAGGGTGTTTTCATGTTGTGCTTGAAAACTGTTTTGATTTTCAGCGCACTTGCCTGCTTACTGATTCAATACAAACCCTGAAACTGTGCCATGTAATCAAGAACTGGACTTTTTTCGACAGCACAGAGGTCAGCCACATCCAAGGCCCCCGTATATGTGTTGATACAGCAGAGGGCATCCCTGTAGACTGAATGAGCATCGCTGCAGCAGAGCATCCAAGGCCCTTCCTTTGTTTTTGCTGAGCCAATTAGAGAGAGATAGCATCTGCCATGAAAGGAGAACAATGGCTTGTTCACTGCGTGTTCGAGTGCGCGCGCGTGTGTGTTTGTGTGTGGGAATTCGCATACGGTTTGTGCATGCACGTCTTTAGGCAAGTTAGTGATTATGCGTGTGTGTGTGTGTTTCTGTAGCTACAGTATATGAGCGTGTGGAGTATGTGTGTTGAATAGTAATAAGAGAGAGGACAGTATTGTATACAGCAAAGGAGAGGAAACAAGAAAACGACTGCCTACAAAGTATGACAGACAGCATATGGCTTCATCCGCTGTGATTCAGTTAAGCCTCAAACACACATACACGCAGATACACACACACACACACACACACACACACACGCACGCACACACACAGCAAATCACCAGAGAGGCAAATATAAATTAGGGAGACTTCCTGCATTTATGCGCTGAGGCACATACAATGCTTGTAATTAAAAAGTCACCGCTGTTGAGTGACAGTTTGGCTCATGCACAGTTAGTTTGTGTCCTCGCTCTAACTTCCGTGAAACTTTTTGACAGGAAGTGCGGTGATGATTTCACAGTGGGCCATAACACCTCATCTCTCCAAAGGACCTGGAGGTCATTAACCCCTACCTGCTGCTGTCTCGATCTGTGCAGAGTTTGATGACTCTTCTTTTCTCGCTGAGGAGTGAGAAGAGAGAGGTATGAGTATGTGTGTGTGCATGTTTAGCAGAGCCAGCTAGCACCCCTGGCTTGGCCAGCCGGCTCCACCATATGGCCACATTTATCATGTTTCTCGCTATTCATTAAGACTGCCCTTGCTGGCTGCAGAAGCACTGCTGGGGGCCTCAACCTCACCTCAGAAACACTGTGGATGACTGACTGCAGTCAGATGACTGCGATTTTGGATGTGAATGCTACAAGATGATGTGGACGAACACCATGAACCAAACGTTATTTAGCATCACAGGAAGCACTACTTTGCATCAGAGCAAAGTTTTAATTGCAGTGCAGTTTGAATTCAATTATACATAATGATGATAATATTATTATGCCCAAATGTGTAATTTGTGTTTTAAAGCTTGGCAAGGAATTCAAGATCAGTTGTCTGTGGACAGTCTCCCACAGTGTACCGTTCTCCCATACTGGGTGGCATATTTTTTTAACAAACCAAGCATAATAACAGCATCAGTATTATCTGACCCACTGTTTAACTGAAGTGCAATAGTTTATGAGAAATGCTGTTATTTTTATACATTTTGCAACAGAGGCTGCTGTTGGTATGCATCTAGAATCAGTGGAAGGCCATGTGCTTATGTTTAGTCCTGATTCCAAAAGAGTCTGGATAGTGTATAAAACATTAATTTAAACAGAATGCAAGCCTTTTTGCGAACAAACTGCGTTTACCAACTATGGTTTTAGAAAGTGTTTCTTAGCAGATGTGGTGATATTCTTTTATATAATCATGTGTCTCATGTGATAAAGTGGTGAACCTCGCCACATCCTTTCGTTTCTGACATATTACTGGATGGTTTCCTGCTTCAAATACAAATAGTGCTCTGATTAAAATATCAGTCTTGTTCCCCTGAGCTGACTGTGGCAGAGCACAATGATTACCTGAACGGGGGATTTTTTAGTTTAGTTTGATCTGTTCTCTACGCACTGTCAAACTATTTAAATGATGCATACATCATTGCTGACTTTCTTTACGTGTTCATTTAGTTGGAATTTGTAATTATATGCCTTCTGTTTAAAGACAGGGGAGTGAGACAGGGCTGACAGTGATGTCCCAAAATCGTTACCGTCTGAGCCAGTGACCAGAAAACACTCTACTCACCTATACAATTCATTAACTGGCATATTCCATGGTCGAGGTGTATGGTATGGAGTCCTGAGTGGAACAAGTAGCACTTTTTGAGGAGTGCAAAGTCTTTTATTTCAGTCTAACATGCTTTGTTAGTTTGCCTCTTTACAAAATCAACATACATGAGTTTTGCTCCATTGTTAGGGTTGTGTATTTGTCCAACCCTGTTAGCTGTATCTTAGCCCTTTTACGTAGGCAATCTTAAACTCCCTGTGAGGTCTTGGATATGTGGAGCTTTGTGTGTCTTTGTGAATATGTACCGCACAAAACAGGTGCGGAGCTCAAATCTAGCACCGATCTAATGTTTACTTGATGAGCATCCATCTGCTGACATGCTCCACACTTATAACAATTTTAAGATATCAATCCACTGAGTTGTGTGAAAAGTTGCATAAATTATAGCATTTTTAACAAGAGAGATATGATGGGAAGAGCTGTTGTTGAGATATATGAGAAGTCTGGCCTCAATACCCATTCATGACTTCATCATATACACGGATATTCACGCCATGGGCCGTGCAAGAATATCAACCACAAGGAGTCTAGACATTGCTGGTGGGACATTAAGCCAAGCTGTAGATCTAGATGGATGTGATCTGGAGCAGGGATTTGTGATGAGCTCATCGGATGCATCCACTGGACAGCTGGTTCGAATGAAAACAGGAGGTGGAGGGGTGGAGGTGGGTTGCATCAAGTCTGACACTTAAATGACGGCTGAAAACAGCCAAGAAGGGAACAGATTTTTAAGTTTCGACCGCATCAAGATGAGTGAGTTTTTGGTGAGTCATCGAAGTGAGTTGGAAGCGGCAAAGGAAAACAGTTCTAAAAAAACATAAAGATGTGTGTCTGATATCACTGCCTATTTATTACTATGTAGTAGGGCTGGGCGATTATGCTAAAAACAATAATCACGATTATTTTGATTGATATTGAAATCACGATTAATAAACACGATTATTCACTGATTTCAAAAAAAGGATTTATTGAGCCACCAAAACTCAACTTTAAAAATAACTTTTAGAAAAACAACCAGATAGATTAGTTACAAGTGAAAAAGTAAATGATAATAATATGTGTATGTTTGCGTGATGGCAACACGTACCGCTTGTCCAAAATCTTGACCAGTGTCTTGAAGCCTGGGTTGCTAACTGTACTGATAGGGCACATTTCCTCAGCTAGCATGAATGTCACAGCCTCCGTTATCTCTCGCTGTCGCCGGGAGCTGGTGGGATATGGAGCGGCATTGTAAAGAGTGTCCTCAATGGAGAACTGTGTTGCGGTGGCGGTGGCTGTGGCTGAAGTTGGCGCTCTTGCACTTTTTGGGGTCTTTTGCTCCTTCAATACTTTGTCATAGACCACTCTATGGTTAAATTGGTCGTGTTGCCCTGGGGTGCAGACACGACGGTGTGACAGACTTTGCAAACAATCTCCTTCTGCTCCACGTCCGACGATTTGAAGCCAAAATGTCTCCAAATGACCGACATTGTCCTACCTTTCTTTTCAACTAAAGGCTCAGGCTGCTTTTCTGCCATGTTGTCAATCTCTCGTTCCACTATTGATCCACACACTCACTGCTGCAGCTGCAGGCGACACAGGTGCGTTCACTGTGCTTTTACAGCGCAGTAATTTGCATACACGACGCGCGGCGGCACGTTAATCGTTTTTCTTCAATTACAGTGTTTTCATGATCGTGAGAAGCCAAAATCGAAATCGCAATCAAAATTCGATTAATCACCCAGCCCTACTATGTAGTACATTGTATTGTGTTCAAAGTGGCAGAAGGAGTATTGGTTTTGTGTGTTATGTAGTCCCTCCAATCAGAAAAGTCCCTTTTTGATCCATATATGTGACTGGAATTTCACTAACTACTGTATGCCAATTAAATAGGATAGAGGGGGGGGGGGGGTGCCACGCAGCAAAGGGCACCTGGCCGGTACTTGAACCCGGGGCCACTGCAGCGGTACGTGGGACGTCCATGCTACCAACTGAGCTAATGGGCGCCCCAAGCCACAATCCTGTTGATGAACTATACAGAAGGCCAGCTTATGTGATTGGCCACCGAAGCATGACAGTCTGCCAAAAGTTCATTCTGATTCACATTTTTTCGCTGCAGGACTGTTGTGTTTTCCCGGCAAACCCTGCGATTCAGACCGCTGCAGCCTAAAAACACAACACCCACTCAAAATGAATGGGGGGGACTGGCATGTTCACAGAAAGCATAGGTGACAATCTACCTGATTGAACTTTGGTTAGCTTGATACACTAGATGTGTGTTATTAAATTTGGTTATACTGGTCTTGATCAGCATAGTCATGTCCTCTATTTGCCATCTTGTCTGCATACTAAGTTGGTGATGCACCCCTGAAACAGCAGGACTATTCTACTTGGCTTTGGCGAGTGTTGGGACTGTGAGGCCAGCTGTTGTTTCACTGCGTCCCCGTTAAGCATCAAAACATCAAAGCACAAGCATGACTTAGCTGCCCTCGGAAAAATCACAGACTGTTGTTGTGCCTGTCATTTTTATCTCAGGAAGAAGTCTTTGCATTTCTCTCCCACTCTGTGTAACACACTTGATTTTCTCTCATCCTGCCTGTCCGTCTTCCTCTGTCTCTCCTTGACGGTTTGACAGTGTGACAGCGGCGAAGAGACGTCTTCAGTCTTGTGGGGGGATGTCAGCAGGAGTGAGATGTCTGTCTTGGCACCGCTGATTGCTCCGTGTGTGGGTGTGTGTCCGTGCTTGTGTGAATTTGATGCCTGCGTGTGGATACTTTAGGTGTGCTTCCGTGTTGAATATTGAGCATGTTTCGGTGAATACTTTGTGTTACTTTTGTGCATTTTTGCACTTCCACTCTAGATTTGTTTCTTGTACTGCATCCCTTTATTCAAACCAAAGGAGGAGGTTTGTTACCTTCTTTATTCCCTGGTTATACATTGGCTGTTATTTATAAGCAGGCTATAATGATGTAAATCAATTCAGAACACTGGTTTTGTCCTGATTGGAGCACCTTTATGAACAGTGACATTTTGGTTGTACAAGCTTGTGAGGCAAAATCACTCTCAAGAGACTGCACTGACTGCTAGTGAGACCTATTTTTTTTTCATCCAAGAGCCTACAATTATACAGCTTAAACTGAGGATAAACACCACACATACATAAATACTCTATGATACTGTATATATCTGACATAAATAGTCTATGGATACAGGAAAACTCAACTAGCAGTAAAGGGTTTTGAAGATCAACGATTTAAGCGAAATGCGTTACTTAAGAGATTTCAACACAGCTTGTTATCCCTAAATACCATATAATGGTTGCTGCTTGCTGTGCAGTCGCATCCTTTTAGAGCTTTTACCATTCTTTTCACATTTTAACACAATGAATGGCAGAACTAAGGAAAAAGTAGAGTGGGCTGACAGTTTATGAAATCACATTGCTGTGGAACGCATTGTAGATTTCTGTGGCTAGAGGCTTGTAATGGAATTAAATTAAACTACACTAGAATTTTGCCGTAGAAATTTTAACTTTTTACGGGTTAAAAAAGCATTTCCAGTTTTGTTCTCCTTCCAGCTGTCAGACAGATGGAGCATGGGCAGATTACAATCAACCAAATTGTAAAAGTTTGTGCTTTTTCTGTTCTGTTTCACAGTGTAACCATTTGTATTCAATCACACAGATCTTTAGGACATTGGACTTTTAAAAAAAAGTTTACCTATGTCCTCATCACATTTTAAAATCTTCTTTATTGTAGATGTAGCAGTCAGCAGCACCAAGAAATCACCTCTTAGCAAATGTCTCAACAAAGCCGTCTGCTCCAATATGCAGCTATACCATGAATAAGTGACCTTCCTCGCCAATAGCTTCTGGATTGACAACAGCAGGCTTTTCTCAATGTGCTTTGGCCTTTCGCACACACATAAACAGCATTTTAGGTAGCCAAAAAACTCAATTGTCACTCCATTGTTGTGTTTACAGATGGGCAGAAACCCACGTTTGCTTCCTAAAAGTGTGTGTAGCAATGGCATTACTTACAAATGTAGATTTGTATTATTATGTGTTATGATATTGTGGAGTGTTTGAGTTTGTACATTGACAGGATGGATGTTATATTGTCCATATTAGACAGACACAAACAGACACTGAAGTACAGTGATGGAAAAGAAAGAGAAAAACAGCTGTTGATAATGTTTTTATAAAAGTAGCATTATCCAGGAGGATTCTGTGATGAGCAGTTACTTTTCCTTGCCTCATCACTGTGTCCTGTTTCCAGAAAAGAATGCCTCTGTACAAGCCCTGGTAACTGCAACATACATGGAAACGAAACGTAAGTAGAGTAGGTACATAGGTAATGTTCAATAGTCAGTAAAAAAAAAATTGCTTTTGCCGGTTACATCTGGCCATTAAGACAGCAGCACAAAGTAGCTACAGTCTTTTCTGTTTCATTGAAGATGTGGATATGACGGGTGAAATGTTATGGTAGCAGAGCAGGGAAGCTTGTAGAGCCCTGCTGTTGTAAATCTAATAGCAGTGTTCATATCCTCTCCTTTTTCTTGAACTCGTTTTTTATTAAGGTTATTATTTTTATTAGTTACCCAACGGCCCCGTATATTGCACCGTGCTTTGTTTCTGCTCAGTCGTTCCACTACTGGCTTCAATGGAGATGGGATTCAAAAATAACTTTCATCTAATTTGTGCACTGGCTTCTACGCTTAACAGCGAGAAAGTACAACAAAGCAAGAGTTCGTATCAGATGATATTTTATTTTTTTTGTATTAATATTGGTGAATAATCCATGCATTTATCCTAACGGTCGCACAGCTTTCACAAGGAAATTACAAAAGGCCAACTCAGGAGCCAGAAAGACTGAATCGCTATCAAGTGAATGTTTTTTCAAGAAATTACACGATCATAGTTGTAATATGTAGTGTCTCTTTCTCCTCAAAAAGCCTTCCCAATACAGCTGTCGCCTGAACAGGTTTGGTTGACCAGTTCAAGCAGTGCATATACATTAAAGCTGCAGGCAGAGACACATGCCGGAGCATATGAAACCAGTGAAATGAGAGGCTCTGCGGACACAGGCGAAGATGAGAGTGAAACCATGACCTTGGCGTAGTATTAATGACAGGGTCGATCACAAACAACCTGTGATGACAAAGGAGGCCCGCATTACTGCAGGGAGGGAAAACCCAACCAGGGTGGCATCGGCATTCTGATTATGATAAATTAATCAGAATTGGTGTCTGTGGTTGTCTGTGAAGGTGTTTTCAAGTGAGTGGAATTTCCCCGATCCTTGTTTTCTTATCAGTGGAATTACCCCTCAGGACACCTGATGCTTCATAGTGTGTCCAACACACACACACACACACACACACACACAAACAAGTCCTGTCAAAGTGTCAGAGAGTTATTTGTCTGCTTGTGTCTCTTTGGTCAGAGCCTTGCTGTCAGGTCACAGACGTGCTCCCATGTGTCATACTTATGTGACATATCACACTAATATGAAGCAATATAAAGAAGTGAACCTGCTGTCAGTCTACATGCTTCAGACTCCTCTTTATTCAAGCTTTTCCTGTCTCCTTAGGAGCAGGAAAAAGCATTTGTACATCCAGTTATTGGCCTGAAAATACATCAGAGAGATATCTTGTACTACCAAAGCTATACCAGATGCAAAGTGGGACTTATATTTAAAAATGGATACTTCATTCCTTTGGTTTATGTTCATTTTTAGTTTTAATACCACTGTTACGGCGCTAATATGACAAGTCTAACAAGGCAACCAGAGACACTCACTGTGTTAATTCACTTGAGTGTCGTACTTTTGTGGGAATAAGTGTATCTGTGTCGCAGGGACATACCTCTGTTGAACACCCAGGACGACATATAGGTATATCTTCTATGCTGATTCTGTGGCGTTTAAAGCTTCAGGCACAGTGCTCAAGCACGTTTTCTATATGGGGCCCTAATCAAACCCAGTCCCAGCTGTCCTGCCAGCACCCACACACAGAGACTGTGGACTGGAGTATGATGTTATTTTCCAGGCTGAGCTAATTGTCTCTCGGGCTCAGTTCTCTCTCTCATTCTCTCTACGGTTGCAGTCAGACTTTGCTCTGTTACACTATGCAGCCGCGGGTCCCTGTGAAGGCTCTAATGAAGAGTTATGAGAAGCTGGATGCCTCTTGGCTCTGCAGGGAGGGATGGAGGGAGGACACAGAGAGATGGAAGATGGGAGAAAAGCAGAGAAAGGGTGAAGCATGAGAGGAGAGGAGAGGAAAGGAAAGGAGGGAGACGGCACGCAGTGAGGCTGAAAGATGGATGGAAGGAAAGAAAGCAGGAGAGGCTATGGGAAGTGAGACTATGCACCCTTGGAAGCCCCTGCAGGCCAGACGGCTGTCAGTGCAGTACAGACACTGCAGTGTTGTAACTTGTACGAAACACACATTACACACTGTGATGTGTCTCGTCATTAGGAGGAGACTTGAGGTCTTTGGATAATTGTGGTTAAAATTAAGACATTAACTTACTGAAGTCTGAACTTTAACATCATCATCAGGGGAGATGATTGGTGTTCTGTAACCAGAGCAGATCTGAAGTATTAGCATTTTTATGTAACGTTTGGGGCTTAAGCCTGCTGGCCAGAATTACTGCTTTACTGTCCTCGGGAGTGCTAACATGAATTATTATCCGGTGGTACAAGTAGGGTGTTTATGTCGACTCTCCCTCAAGGCCTGCCTGCATCCATGAGCCTATTTATCATTCCGTCCTTCCCTTTCTCTATCTGCTAAATATCCACTTGTATATGATTACATTTGTGAATGTTCAGACCTCTAAGCTCTCTACCCGTCTGTCTTTTCTTGCTCACTCTTTCCTGCCTTTTACTTGTTTGTTTCTGTGGGAGGCGAGTATCTTGTTTTAACTCTGACCCGTTGTGGGTTTTTTGAAAAACATCTGAAGGATTTAAAAAGCAAATCTCAGGATTTATTCTGTGTCTGTCAGTTTTCGAACCATTTAATGCACAACATGTCCCTGCATATTGCAGGTATGTTAATCAAAGTATTATCTCCAGGCTGTGTTTTCTTGTGTCACATTTTGCTGAAAAAAATCCTATAAATAAACGTGTAAATACGGATTGAGCATCAGCCTGCAGATGTTCTTTTTTTTTCTTAATTTGATGAGCAGTGATCATGACCTAAGCTCAAGTACAGCACGTACAGCACGTACAGAAAGTAAATCCTACTTTTGAAAGTAGACACAGCCAACTTTTGTCTTCCCTGGCGTTTCAAAATGGTATTACTCTGGCACTGTTTTCACAAAAAACGAATCGCTGTCGATTATATTAATCATGTTTTGATAATTACGATTTAGAATTTGGATGATTACAACTGTACTTTCTAAGCTGGACGGCAACAAACAATGAGAGAAACATACCAGAGAAGCTGACAGTGCTGCCAAGCAACAATTTACTATTGTAGCTCTTGAGACTAATGTTAGCTAGCATACTGCTATTGACAGAAACTTAAAATCCCATCTCCAGTTCTTGCTGAAGAATATAAAACCTGTGTTGACTGTGTCTCCCCACTCATTCAGACTTGTTTAACCTTCTGCTTTTGTTTTTTTCTTATTGCAATACATTACTACAACAACTAGGAACACGTTACATGCTAATATCCATTTTGTCAATGTCTGCCTCCCCGGGAGATCACGTGAAACGCCTCTGTTGCAGCACAGAGTGATATTTGCTATTAATTCTAAATGTATTGTGTGTATCAAAATTGCACCAAATCCGAGACTGCACTTCCTCAGTTATGTAATGGAGACGTGAAAGCAGATAGAAATGATGTCAGGCCGCCAGCCTGAGTGCAGTGCAGTGTCAGACAAATATGGATGGTGAAAGTGAAGTTTATAGGGAACCACTCTAAAGGCCAATGGTGTCATTATTCTTTAGCCACAACATCATGTAATCAGCATTTAATTCACAAACATGGGATTGTTATGGATCATCAACAGTTTTGTCAGTCGCTTCATGTCTGAAAACAAACAACAAAACAAGGAAAGAAAATTAAATGTAGACTGTGAAAAGCTCTGCAACCACTTGAAATAAAATGAAAAAATAGTCCACAGAGGCTATTTTGAATGTTTCCTGCCAACATAACAAAAAAATATTGCTTTTCCTTTGTTTAGAGCTGCCCTTCTATATGGATGACAGAGCAGCTTCAACCGTTTTGATTTCAGATGGCGGTGACCGGGTCACGCCTTTGGAGGGTAGAGGAGACTTGCTCCGTCCCTTTTCATGGGAGAATCCTTTCTTTGACTCCCTCTCTCCCTTCTGCCTTCACTCGAGTCTAAATGTCAGCAAGCCTGAGAGAGAGGGAGACGGAGAAAGAGGAAAAGGGAGATCTGCGGTCTGCTGGGAGTGGGCCATTGAAAGCATACATGATGACACACATCCCCCATTCAGTCTGATGAGCTATTGAAAAGCAGGATGACATTTTGCAATAATGCACCATATAGCTCCAGAGTTTAGTGAGATGAAACATTATTTATAAATATGTGATGCCTGGCATTTATTGATGTTTGTGGCTACATTTGCTGTCAAATCATTCTAGGGTTCAGTTGGAGTTTTATTTGCGAGGGAATGCGCCTGCACCTCGACAAAGCGACGAACCATGACAGTGAGCTGTTATAATCAGCCATACAACCGCATTGTTTAGCCCAGGGAATGGAACGAGTCACAGCGAATGATATGATGACAAGATTTATAAAGCATCCCCTGCATAATTACGAGAAATGATCGACTGTATGCGTTTGAGAGCAACCCCTGCGATTGTTGAGGTTACAAAGCGGCAAGAAGTGAGATCGGGCTTCGGCTTTGTGTCCTAGTTACGGTGGAGATTCTGCTACATCAGCCTCCACACAAGCCTGCAAAATCAGTTTTAGGTGATGGGAGAAAATGATTTAGTTGATGCGGTTTCCCAGGAGAGAGTGTTTGAAAACTTCTGCTTCTTGTACTCACTGTAGAGAGGCGTGTGTGTTTTGTGTAGCCGTATTCCCCAGCATGTGCCTGCACGCGTCAGGTGGAACACTAACAATGCGGTGATTGGGGAAATCAGAGTGGCTTTTTGGGAGCGGCAGGCGAGATCATGCTATTTTGCTCGTCCTCCTCCCTTGTCCGCCTCCCTCAATTTTGACCCTTTTCACCTCCCTCGCTGTGTCGTCCTCTTCTGCTGCGCCTCCCTCTGTCGAAAGAGGAACGCGTGTTATTTCCTTTTATGTCCCCGATTCGGTGTGAAGTCCCCATGAAGAGTGGTAGATTAGCGCCATTCTCATCCAGATCATTTTAACAGCTGCAGCAGTGGTGCCGCTGCCGACATCTGAAGCCTCTTGTCTCCTGAGAGACACTCTGGCTGTTGGTTGAATTTCTGTCGCTTCAGATCAGCCCAGCTGGAGAAACACTAAACAGGCACATTTTATTCGCTACGGGCCCCCACGGATGTTCTGGCTACACAATGCTGGAGCCACAGCATCAACAAAGTATTGACTGTTGTATTCAAGGAATACAGAGGGGGCTTGAATTAAGTTTTGTGGAAATAAGAAAAAAAGAGGGCTGTTTGAAGAGGGAAACAGGCTGTTATTTGGATTGTCTGAACATGTTAAAGTTTGTGGGTTTTATATCCTGTAGACTCAAGTGCTAAAGCATAAAACCACTTAAAGTGGCCATCCTAGCAAAGACCTGATGTGAACATTCAAACTAAGGCTTATACCTTATTGTTGGATGTTAGGAATGATTTTCTGAGGGTGGACACCTGCTGATACACTATATTTAGTTCACCTAATTACCCAGAGGTTAATTATTTCCAGGGGACTGTCAGATTATCTTCCCTTCTGTCTCATTTCCAAAGTATTCTGTGAATGCTAACATATTACAGACTTACTGTAACTCTCAGCACTTAATTGGTAAACGAGATTTAATGTTCCGGCACAGTGTCTAGTGTCTATTGTTACTCCATTATGGCATATGGCAGTATTTTATTGAGTCATGGTGGGAAACGGGCAAGTTGCAGCCCATTCTCACTCCGAGGTGTCAAACGTGTCAGTGGCCCAATGCTACAAACTATAATACTCTAAGTACACCTCTAGTGTCATTTCTGGAAGCGCCTCTCCAGTGGTCTAAAGAGTGAGAAATGTTGTTATTGGGTGGTGGCTCTGGCTGAGGGTGTAAATATCATGTTTTTAAATCAATTTGGGATCTCAGGGCTTCTGAAGACTTACATAAAACTTTCTGTTTTAATTTATTGTGTTTTAAAACACTCCATCTACTTCAGTTTTTTTTTTTTTTTTTTTTTTGCTGCAACACTGTTTTTCTGGGAGGCTCTAGAAATGTTTTGTGGACTATGAAACTACATCCGGCTATCCATCGGCGTTGGGGTGCATGACGATAACTGTATTTTCATTTTCATCTTGGTATGTTGCTGGAACTAGCTGCTGTGTAACTTAGCTTAGCATAACGACTGGAAACGGGGTAAGCAGCTAGACTGGCTCTGTCTAAGAGTGACAGAGGAACTTTTAACGGTGCCTCTGAAGCTCATTGACTAACATGTTATATCTTAAAAACAAAAACTGAGGGCGATGTTACAGACTATCTCTTAGTCAGGACCAGTCATTTTTTCAGTCTCTACTGGTTGCCTGGAGACTGGTCTTGCTAAACGTCTCCAGCTACTGTCTCTAGCTAGGTATTTATCTGAGAAGTCTGCCTTGGAAACATGAAATATGGTGATTGGATGAACCATCTATCAATGGCTTACTTCAACCAATCAGATGAACAAACCATATGATGAAGGAGGATGATATTAGTGGAGCCAGTAGATAAATCAAACTCTTGCCAAAGCCTGTCAGGAAATATATAAGCAGTGCTTTAGCAAAGGTACGCTAACCTCTTGAGGAGCCCCCATTGTCGTTTCTGAACAGTCACTTCTCTCACTGTAGTCAAACCTAAACCCTGCCTGTAGCTGCCAGTTGTCCCTCATAGGACGCTGACTGGTCTGAACCACTGTGGTTGGCTCTCACAAGCTCGGCAAGCTTGGCAAGATGAATTCTCATATGGTCTCGTAAATGATCAAGTGAATCAAGCTGCCTCATAAGGCAACATATTTTGTGTACAGACATGCAAATGCATCTTCTCGTCTTTTCGGTGCTCCTATACATTATGCAAACCTTATTTCCTTTCCTGAGCTACAATTATTTGCACAAGAACAGTTACTGTAGTACTCTAAAGCATCAAACAAATGTAAAGTATTGAGTTTGTCATGTAGTACTGTGGCAAAAGAGATGTATTGAGTGTTGTCAAGTACAGCATTGGAGAGCCTTTCTAATGCATTTGATACAACCGACGGATGATTTATTTTTTTTGTCGTTTCAGCTCTGAAATCATTGAACTCAGTTGCAGGGTATGAGCCAGTGTCATTGGCAGATCCACTGAACTGCCTGTGTGCTGTGTTTGCGTTGGGTGGATATTGATTTTGTGTTTGTCCTGGTAAATACTGTATTTTGGAAGCAAGTGCCTCACTGAAATCTGGACAGAGTTGTTGGATGGCAACAGAGGAGAGGGAATGACACACATGGGAGAGAGGTAAAAGAGTGCATGGAGCAACAGTGATACAGCAAGTAGGAAACGGGGAGGAAATGTGAGCTTGAGGACAAATGAAGAGAAGGAGAGCAGAGAGGAGAACCATAAAAAAATAGGTTGTATAAAAGGGTTCAGTAAAGGAGGAGATAGAATTAATGCAAAACAAATAATGAGGATAATGACTGTCGTGTTCAATCTTTCTTGGAAAACATACAAACACGGGCTCCAACTTACCTCCAGCAGTGCAGACAAGATTTGTGGCCAATTCTTCCCCCTCCCTCTGCTACCACTCCTTCCCTTTGCTGTTGAGGAACTTAATTACAGTGATAATTTGGCCTTGTTTGTTTCAGTCATTGTTACATGCTGTAACTACCGGTCAGCTCATGTAAACACAGTTAACACGGACACCTGATCAGAGATGCAATCGGGCCTCTGCCAACGATCCACGCGAGGAAAAAAAGAGTTAAGAAAAGAACCAACTGTCAGACGAAGTGTCAGGTATAATGAACACCAAAGCCTTCTCCGTGTTCACTGATGCCGGCAGACATGATTAAGACGGAATTAAAGACAAAGACAAAATAATTAAGATGAGTTGGTACTTAATCTTGGCTGTTGATTGTGGTGTGTCATTTTAGTGATATGAGACAGTGAGGGATAAATGATCCTCTTAATGCTTGCTTTGTCTCTAATTAAGTAAAATTACAGATTCTCCCTCATTTTAACATCAGCTAAAGACACTTGAGGATCTAGACAAGCCTAATTACAAAGCAGAGTGGCATACACGAGAACACTGTTGTCCCCTTCAGCTTCAGGGTGCTTTAAATATAGTGTTTTTGTTGTGTTTTTTTTCTACTTTGATGTTGCTGATCGTGACAACGATGGGATACGTACTTTGAATTAAAGGCTGCCAGACACCCTCTGTAGAGCAAAAGTAGAACATGAGGCAGATGGGTGTTTGTCACCGGCATCAGCTGGGTAGGATGGTTTTGTTTTTGTATTTTCTTACAGTGGTAAAGTTGTTCAGCTTAAACCGTCTTTGCTGGTACTTTATATTTTCAGAAATGCTTGATATGTAATTAATTGCCAAAAGGGGTCCCTCTGTCAAAGCAATGAAAACAAAAGTTGTAGTCAGAAGGAGCGTCATGGGAGTTGCTGTCGTCATTGTTAAACAAAGTCAGACAGCCACAGTTGGCTGTCTGACAAGGTAATGTATTAGTTTTCTTCATGTTATGTTTAATCATGCGTCCTTCCTTCCTTTGTTCCTCACTCTCTGATGTATGAGCTGATGGTTCTCCGAAAGCTATATCAAGAGGTGACCGACGAAATGCAATAATAAAATTACGAACTTCTCCGGGTTTGAAGGTTTGATTGTTGGAAACATATGTGATTTTGCAAACTGCCACAAAATATTCAACAAAGGTCTGGTCGATTTTAGTGTTACATATTATATCTATAATGCTTTAACTATACCAAAGGATTTAAAATGCAAAACAGAAGAATGTTTATCTTGATCATCCCTGGTGATCTACCATTGGATCATTTGAATTGAATTAAAATGTCATTAAAATCAAGTCAGGGTACATTCAGGCTTTAGATTTAGGTTTCCCATGCAGCATCAGCTCATAAGTGTCTAAAATAAGGACGAACACAAACAAACACACCCAATGACAGCTAAAAGTAGAAAGGTAGAAGAAAAAATAATAAACTATAATATATCACTGTTTATCCAAGGTCAAATGCTCTTTAAATATGTAGGACCCCTTACACTTATATTTGTATTATTATTATTATTATTGTTATTATTATTATTGCTATTATTATTATTGCTATTATTATTATTGCGTAAATCAAAGAATACAATAGGTGCTTGCTTTTGGCCCTTGCCCAATGATTAAAGGAGAGTATACTCCAAAATGACAATTATTTAGTTCCTGCTTCTGAAAAAAAAGCATCTGTTCTCTCATGCTGTCCAGTGCAACATCACCGTATCTACCCTTCTGTCTGAAACACTCCTGACTATTTAAGAAAAGAGTGTGACTTTGTGTGATGTCACAAAGTCACAGAATTAAAGGGGCTGCTGATGAGGCATTTCAGGCGCTTCAGGAGCAGTGCTTTTGGTGGGAGTGAGGCGCTCCCGTGGGTGCTGACATTGAGCCTTTTAACCTTTCAGATCTTTTACATGCACAAGAACGTATATGCACTGAAGGAAAGGAAAAGAAATGAAAAGGTATAACAGGTCCCAAGAAGTTTCTGTTTAAGTTTCAGTTTTGGCTCTCAAAGGGAAAACGTTTGGGCACCCTTGATGTATATAGCATGTGATATCCAAATTAACCTTTTAGAAAGAGCTTTAAGAGCTACCTCTGCAGCTACAGCATTTCCAGACTATACCAAACGCTTCCAGATCAACACAAAAACACCACTGCATAAATAGCCATCAGTGGAAGGTGGGCTTTTAAGTGAGACGAAAGGACTGCCACAGTTGGAGACTGCATTGCTTGAATTCCTGACTAGATAAATTGCAGACAAAGCTCATCCTGAAGTACTACTCAGTCTCCAGAACCCCGAGGAGGCATTCAAGTCTGCTGGGATGCCCCCCTCCATTTATTAAATGATTTTGCTGCAGTTACATAGCTGTATAAATGTCAGCTGACATGTGGGCGAAACTCCATTTAAAGCTTGTCAGAGAGATTTATCAGGGTATTAAAAACTTTTAAGTGTGCTGTTTTTTAAAGCTGTTGTGATGTGTCATACACCTCCAGAGCTTCCTATCACTGCAGCAGAGTGAACTGGGTTCTTTAGCAAATAAACACTGTATATTTAGCTCTTGCACAGGCCACCACTGATCCACGCAGAGAAATAGCTGTTTTTTCCACTGCACGTTCAAGTGTAGTAGGCAATGGACAGTTCATGTTAGTCTGTTGTTCATATGTTAATTGTCTAAAAGTAAAAAGGGGGTTAGTTTTGCAGAGAAAGTGTATTTTTTTTTATTTAGGACACTGAAATAAACATATCTTGCACAGGAGAAAGAGCGTATATAACTTATCTGACTTGTCTGTCTGTGTGTGTGTGTGTGTGTGTGTGTGTGTGTGTGTGTGTGTGTGTGTGTGTGTGTGTGTGTGTGTGTGTGTGTGTGCATACTCCTGTAGCCTAGAGACTCATGTCATACACATTTGGCGTTTGCTCCCTTCAGTGACAAATACATGTCATCAGTTGACTAAGCACAAATGGGCCAGAACGAGGCCATCTCTGACCCACACTTTTCCAGCACTCATATGTTCCACATGCTGCATTGCTAGTCATCTGGTGCATAACATGAAATTATGACAGCAGTGTCATTTTTATTATCCTTATTCTAGAATTAGGGCTGATGCAACCGAGCCAACTGTGGGGTTTCCGTCATGGTGGCTGCCGTAACCATCATAAAGTCCCCCTGGTGTTGTTACACACACTCACATGCGCACACACACACACACACACACACACACACACACACACACACACACACACACCCACCGTCTCTTCTCGTTTACTCTAGCACATAGCCACAGACTGTGGACCAGTGGATTTATGAAGTGTGAACAACACAGTTTCTTTTTCTTTTTTTTTTTTACGAGGGGCTTAGACAAACAGTATTTGGAGCCAATTGATCGTTATGCTGTACATTATCCCATTTGGTGGAACACTTTTCTCTTTCTGCCAATAAGACTGGCAAAAAACTGGACAGTAAAGCAGACACACAAGGTCATCAAAAACAAAGGAGATAACACACAAAATGCATGTGGAAAAAAAAAAAAAGAAACAACATACTGGAAACATTTTTTATTCTTTGTCTGCAATGTTTTTCTGTTTTTTCCTGGCGGTTATTGATAAATTCAATTAGATTTTCTTCATATCTTTTTGAAACACTCACACTTTTGATTGGTTAGTTTGGGTACCAAATTGCATATGCACATAAATATAAAAGGCTGTTTTTTTTATTTTTATTTATACATGCATTTGCACAACGTGATCTATCCAATATGTGCACAAACATGCACACACTAATGTGTTTCCTGATGCAGGTGCATTATATTATGTGGAGCAGGGACAGACAGTGTCTTGTTTGGCTGTTAAAGAGTTCAATGGCTGTCTGAGGAGACCTAGAACTGTCTCAAAGACGAAAAGTATCAAGTTCTGTGAATCAGGAAGATGGGGACAAAAAGTGCATAGCAGAGAAGTGCAGTATCCTATGAATTTAATAAAAGTTTTTCAGTATTTCCACTCTGCCATGGATACACCAGGAAACCCAAAGTCTATCACTCAGCAGCGCTACTAATTGACCAGAATGTTGTTTTTGCTTTTGTTTCAAGGAGTTGGTGAGGCAGACTTAATAAAGATAATGTAACATAGACATCCTGTTTTTGTCTGTCTTTTTTATTAGATTATTGTTTGGGCTTTTTAGCCTTTATAGGACAGAACAGCTCTAGAGAGACAGGAAATAAGGGAGAGAGAAAGAGAGAGAATACATGCAGTTAAGGACCTCAGGTTGGAATAGAACCTAAGGCGTTGCTGAGACCTGCCTCAGTACATGGGGAGCATGCTCCATCAGCTGAGCTACCAGGGTGTCCCATTTATGTCTGTCTTCATGCTAACAGTATAAAGCAGACACAAATGAATTTGGCATAGTTATACAGGATTGCACAAGTCTCTGGGAGGAGACACAGGCTGATTTTGCACAGGATGTAGCAAGGTGCCAGAAACCTAACCTCCTCCTTAGAATCACCTGCCAATAATAAGATTAGTTTTAACAGTCTAAATGCAAAGTTTCCTGAATCCCTCTGTGGTTGGTGGAGCTACTTAACTATACTAATTCTCTTGTGTTTGTTTTGATTTCAATGGTTGGCTGTGTCTGAGGACGGACTAACATTTTAGCAATAAAATGATAGGTTGTGATTAACTCTTATATCTCCATGCACCATGTGCAGTCTTTATTTCTCATAAGATAGCAGTGAGTCATTACATTTTTGGATTGTCTGTCCATTCCTGTGAGTGAGATATCTCAGGTATTAGGTTCTGCACAAACGTCCACTTTGATTAAAGTATGAACTGTTTAGATTTTGGTGGTAATAATGCAATCATTCACATGTTAGTTATGTGTCAAACATGTCTAATAGGATAATTTGATGCAGTGAAGAGATTTGGTATCTAAAAGGTCAAAGGTCAACTTCACTGTATATAACATTTGTTTGGATAATTATTTGGTGACACCAATTTTTGTTTGTCCACTTTGACCATGTCAGTCAAAACTTGCACAGTGAATAAATGAGATAGGTTTACAAAACTATTAAATCAAAAAGCAAAAGGACAAATAGAAAAAGTGACCTCTCAGTCACTTTTGCTCAGTAAATGCACATTCACTTTAGATTGCTTGTTGTCATCAAGTGTGAGGGGGTGTGACGTTTTTTGGAGCAGCAGCTTTCTTTTGCACAAAAATGTACAGATTTAGGACCCAGCGTTTCCCCCAGTATTTTCTGAGACTGTGGCGTGGGGGGGTCAGTTTGGGTCATCATGCTGTAATATTTATACTTATGTCATAGGCTACTTAGGGAATTTCTTTTTTTTTCTCTGGTTATAATGCTCTCACAAAGCCATCATGAACTCTAATATTGTAAAGAAATGCTATTTTTATTATTTGTTTCAAGAGAGGAGTTATCTTAGTCAGAGTCCTGCACGGGTGAAAAATAATGTAGGCTACTGTGTCGGACACAGATGCAGGACATGCGGACGCCTGGAGAGGTGGGTCGGGTTTTACGATTGCCATTTTCAAGGCGCCACTTGTCATCAGTCATTAATTGCGACACAAATGATAAGCATTTAGATTTCATATAAGCTCATTCATGCGTGCTTGCGCCCTCCCAGAACTCATTCCCTCTACACTGTCTTACTTTCAGTTTTAAAAATTGCGTCCGTCCAATTTTCCTTCGGGCATATCAATTTATACCGGGTTGGCTCGGGTGCGGAATGTAAGTTGTGTCGGAAAACTGGTCGGATGCGGTGACCCGTGCAGGACTCCGCTCTAAGTGACCATTTTAATCCTCTAGCTAATTATCAAGCGAAATATCCAACATGCTAGTTAACGTCAAAGACTGCGGTGGAAGACGACGGTAAAATATTTCCTTTCTCTCTGGATTTATTTATGCCTGAATTTTGAAGGTGTGGCGGCTTTTATTTTGCTGTGGCGGTGCGCCACAGTCAATTACATGTAGGGGAAACCCTGGGACCTTGACAAGGAAGGAAAATTGGCCTGAACTCAGGTGCAATTAGTTGGCGTGCCACAATTCTCTACTCAGCCAGGGACACAAGAGATTTGCCAATCCTTAAAGTAAAAGAGAAGCGGCAGGCCGCCCTACCTCACTGTGCCCATTGTGTCTCTAGTCTAAACGAAGAACGAGTGGCATAAGTGGATGCATGAACTCATGGATAATGCATTGGGGGTCTCATTAAAGAGGCTTTGGGAAAATTTCAACAAGTTCAGGTTAGTCAGCCTGGCAGCTACATTGAGCGTTCGAAGCATAGCTACATGGTTTCATCTGTGCGAACACAACAAATTTGATTTTTGCTTGGACTACACTGCTGACCTTACTTGCTATGTTAGCATGGTTCATCCATCCTTTTCAAACTGTTATACACTCTACCAATGGAGCAGACACCCTTACATCTGTCTGGCTTGGCTAATTCAATTAACTCACCAACATTTGATCAAATAAAAGTCCAAGCCTGTAAGCTTAATTAAATACAAGGGGGTGGGGAAAGGCCCATGAGTGTGTGTGTGTGATAGTGTGCCTGCACCTACACATCTGGGAGTGTATGAGTGCATTTGTGCTTGTTGGTATAAGTGCATGGAGGGTGTGTGTGTGTGTGTGTGTGTGTGCGCATGTGCGTGTGAGACAGCAGGTGCATGCCAGCTTCAGTTTGTGTGTTTATGCTTGCCTGGCTGTTTGGGTGTGTGTTTTTATAACTGGTTGCTAGGCAAGGGATGAGATAAAGCGTTTAACAGAGACACAAGAGATTTCCAACGTGCTCTTCCGTTGAGCTGCTGAATACACAATAGGAGGGAGTTCAGCAAAGTTCAAGTAAACCACTTCTGACTGCTCACTCAATGCTACATGAATATGGATTTGTCTTAGTTTGATTTCTTTTTTCACCAAAAAAAGAATTAATTATTCAGAAAACACCTTGCAGCCAAAACAAACAGGCAGCAGCGTTCATGCACAAGGAAGGGGCACGAATGCCCCAAAGAATTTGAACTACCAAATTGACATCAACAAAGATGGGGCACAAGCTCAGGCAGACGTTAGACTCAATAATTTACACGTATTTATTCACAGTCAGCACACAAAAAAACAGAAAGTAACTTTCGGGCTGTGTGTCTGCCTGTTCCCTTTTTGTGGATGTCAACTTTAAGGAGAATATTGATCATAAAATAGCAACACACCACAAATAAATCCAAATTAAGTTAAGTGACCTCGACCAAAATGTGTGTATTTGCACATAGTGTCACACCACTTACAAGAATGACAAAACCCTTTGCTGAAGTCTAACCAAGTTTCCCTGCAGAAGTGGCATTTACAGATATATGTAAAAGCTGTTTTGGCGAACACTTTGCATCTCCAGCAACCTCGGATTCTCTCCACATTTAAGAGGTTATCTCTGGAGGATGATCCTTAGATAATTCTGGAAGTCCTTGAAGCATTGGCTGCAGCATTTAGACAGCAGAATATAGAATGGATGCTTTTTCTGCTGTCAGATAAGCATGGCCCCCATCCTTGTGAACTGAAACAGCCAGTCTTTGCTGGCTGCTGGTTTCAGGGGACCCACTGTAAGGAATGCTGGCTTACATTTCATTGTGGCTGCATTTCCGGCCCTTTGATGCCGAAGAAGCTCTGTGACTGCCTATAGAGAGTCGGTTGATTGGGCCCCTTGTGCCACCAACCCTCCACCCGCGATGCAGCCGTAACACAAGAGGAGATACATATGTTCATTTTGCCATCAGCAGGTGGACACCCGGAACTCTGGTGGTACACATGGACGTATTTAACAGTAAATGAAAGCCAGCATCCTGTCCCTGCTGCTGTCTCCTCTGCTTATACTCCACTTACATGCATCACTGGACTTACACATTATCAAGACCATGTTGCATCATCTGTACTGTGATTTGCTGGTGAGATTTTGCTGTCTCATCATGGATTGTTGGATGCAAAATTGGTGAGGCAGAGCTGCCGCTTGTGGTACAGGCCTGGGTCATCGTCTTGCGTAATTCTGGTTGGTAAGTGCCACTCTACAGTCGTACCTTCTGGTATCATTGTGAGGCTATGGTTCAAACATGGTACTCTGTACTATATAAAAGTTGTTACAGTTGTTATGAATGGCCACACTCGCAGGTGGGATGGAAAGCCATCCATCATAGATATTTGTTAAAATATGGCGATAGTGGTGCCTAATTTTGGCCGACATTGACGACTAATCCCTGACCATCGTAACATCATGATTTAAAAGGTGGTGCGGAGACGAGGCCACTTTGAAACATTGCACAGGGATGTATGTCGAAGGTAACTTGAGTTTGTTTCCTCTGCAGGGCGACTACAGTGGTGCGCTAATAAGGAACTGCCGCATTATGACAAGATGGTGCCTCAATTTTATAAACAACGATGTCATCATCCATCACTGTAGACATTGCCAGTAGATATCAGTAGATATCATCCGTACTGACACCTTAAGACACAGAAAGACACAGAAGTGCATGCATATTACTCGTACATACGTTTGCTAGTAGAATTGGGTTAAAGACCAGGTCTTCTGTTCTTTGGTGTGCAGAAGGATGCTCCTCCAGAGGACTTTCTCCTGAGGACCAGCTGTATGAACATAAAGGGACATGGTGGTGTATTAGATCTACACAAAGAGCTCCAAGGGCTGTCCAGGCACCAATAAAAATGAAATTCAGCACGTCCTGGATTCAATGCTAACCTGCATTCACTGGGTCAAACAGTGAGGGACAATTTGCTCCAGGCACAGGAATCCCCCCAGCATCTGTGCTTCTGTGAAGACAGTTTTCAACAGGAGATAAAAGTGCCTGTATTGGTCCCTTTTTTCCCTGGGTGTAAGGCGCCATTTATCAACACATGACAAATGAATGATATTTATGAGTTACCCCTGGTGGAAAAAAAGAAAAGAACACATGCCATGTCAGTCTCCTGAAACTAGCAATGAGGCGATGCAACACCTGTCTCAGCCAGAAATGGAGAATGAAAAAGATCAGTTCAGACCGGCAGTTACAGAATCATCCAGGCTTGACTGTGTCCTTTGTGATGACCATTTCTCAGGAGGCCAGAGAGTTGAAACCACTACCACATGGAGATAGTGCTACACACCCACACCCACCTACTGCATGTCAGAACAAAAGTAATGGAACTGGTCCCTTGTAGATTTGTTGAAGCACCGGACCATTTTCTTTAAACCATTTGGTTCTTTGCGGGGCGCTCACAATGCTTTGACAACTCATTAACATGGTGCTGTACCTTTTAGCTGCTGCTGTCAGCTGGGATTTAAGGGCTATCCACACAGGGAGGATCACTATGACAGAAACCACAAATAGATCATTTTATTAAATAGTTCTTATTCAAGTGGATGTTGGGAGTCAGCACCATTTGACGACAGCAGTGGCCAACAAAACGGTTGGGATCACTTTCAGAGTGGTTAGACGAACAATGGAATCACTTACAGCCAATTGAAATCCATCTGAGTTTACAGGGTGTCATGTTCACAACATAATTGGCTGCAAATTACACATTAACATTTTTTATTTTACCTGAGATACACTGCCAAAAGGTCTTTGGAGCAGATGGAGTCTCTGCACAAAGCTAACTTTGGCAGCTGTTTGAGATGTATTTTAAGTCTTAAGTCACCATTAACTAAACATTAGCAAATATATTTGCTTAGTTAATTGGGCTTTCAGTTTACACTTTTTGAGTAAAATAGCCCAACACTTATATTTCAGTCTCGTCAGTGAAATCAAAACCTACATTTCTTCACAGTTTTACTTATCAAAGATCTGTTTAGCTCATCATCATCTCATCACGTGATATTTTCTTTTTTTCAAACTTCAATATTTAGCCCAATGATATTGCTCTGTCGTGCATTCGTTCGGGCAGGATAATCGTGTAACGAAAGTCTGATATGGTGACAGGCCTCCTCTGAAGAATGTGTCGTCCTTACTGATGCTCTTTGATCATCGTTGTTTACTTGTACGAACGTTTGAGCAAAATGTGTCTTCAAGAGACGACGACTCATGTAACAGAGTGTTTCCTCCAAACTCTCCCATCTGTGAAGAACTGCAAGAACCTGTAGCCTTCTGTTTTTCTTTGTTTCTGCGTGCAGTAAACAGCAGTCATAGGTCAGCAATTCTTTATCCATTTCCCTAAGCAGCTGACACAGCTGTAGCGTGCAGTGCGGGCTTGACGTTACCGTTTACGTAATGTCATCATCATCGCTGTGGGTGGTCACATTGTTACCATCGGATCTCTCCGTATAGTTATTGTTCTTTGTGCAATCGGCCCTTAAACACTCAACTGTTGTGACAGCTGACAACGGAATTTACTTCACTTTCAAACCCCTTGTGGAACGCCTATAATTGATGGTCCTGACGTCACGCGGGTGGTCGTCCACCTCCTCCCTGCAGCCTGTGAGCATTCTTCCTGCTCCAGACTCTTCCTCTTTTCTTGGAAAGGATCTGTTGAGTAATTAAAATTTTATTTCCTTCCCGAATGCCACCTGGGAAGAATATCTGCAAGCCATGCAAAGAATATCTAGCAGTCATCTGAGACACAAGCTCGGTTGCTGCAGTACGCCTGTTCAGTACTGACTCGCAGCGTTTACAGAACGCCAGCACTGGCTTTTATAGTCGTGATGCAGTAAGTATGCACAGTAGGCAGATTCTGTGGTTGCCTCTGCATGAAGGAGCAATTTGTTATCCCGGGTAAGTAAGTAGAAGAGGAATGCCCCTGCCACTGTCAAGGTTTGGAGTTATTCTCCCGTCGATGCCACTCTTATTAAACACAGGAACACCGTTTGGCTGGTTACACTGGCCAAGTGCTCTCCTCACCAATTTGTGGAGAAGCAGATTTTGTTTGCAGTTAACTCCTGTTTCTATTTACATTTTGCTCATGACGTTCACAGTATTTAAATCAACATAATTAACAGTTAATGAGTTTGTCTTTCCCGAGGTGTCGAGTGTGTCGGTGTGTGTGTGGCATATATACATGCCCCTTATTTGATAAAGCCGACGATGATGATGCAGCTAACACCCCGTTCCTCAGGAGAGCTTCTCCTCTGCCATCCTCAGTTTCTCTTGTTTCTCTTTCCTCTTATCTGCCCCTCTGAGATCTCGTTCTTCCCTCGCTCCTCTCCTCTCCTCTCCTCTCTCCTCTCCTCTCCTCGCCTCTCCTCGCCTCTCCTCTCCTCTCCTCCTCCTCTTCCTCTTCCTCCTCCTCATCCCAGACTTTCTTCCCCTCCTCAGGTGACAGGGTGATGGATTAAGCCCAAATAAACTCGTTCATCTTTCAATTAGAGCCAGTGTTGAGGAGGTGCCAGCCATTATGAAGCTGTCTGGAAGACTGGGAGCGAGGGAGTGATGGAGAGAAGAAGGGGGGAGAAAAAAGAAAAGGGGGTGAGAGTGAGTTATGGCATTAGTGCGCGAGACAGAGATAGAAAGATTTCTGTGAAAGACAGAGTGAGAAAAGAGGTGAGAAGGGAATCGAGGGGTGTGCGGCGTTTGCTGGGGAAGAAAACTTATTGGTTGAGGGAGCAGATCCAACTATTAAAACATCACTCCTGCGCCGCCATCAGAACACAGCTCCCATGCCTGGCCGACCACCCACGGTCTGGCTCCCCACGTCATCACCAGCCCAGCTTGTGCTTTTACGCAACATTGCCTTTCACTGATTTGATTTCTTTCTCTCTCCCCCTCCATTGTTGTCGCCGTTTCTTATGAGTCTGATGAGTTTGTTCTAAAGACTTAGTCATAGAATCGGAGGGCTGTGGGGTGCGTTTGGAAAAAAAAAAAAAAGGGCCCTCGCATATACATGTGGGCGTGAAATCACGCATATATATATATATTTGTCTGCTAATGTGTATGCGTATTCTCACGTATTACAGGCTGCTTGCATATTTATCTTCATTATAGTGTGTGAATAGCGTATATATGTATTCATATGCAATAATGCCTGTGTGTGTGGGGGCGCTTGAGAGGAAGGAGACAGTGGTGTTTGAGGAGGCTGTTATAACTTAGTACCCTCGCCTTCATTCTCTCCCAGAAACCAATACTGAGTTGTTGGCACACTTTCGTTTTTTTTTTTTTTTCGTTTTCCTCCTGCTTCTTGAAGGGAATATTATGTACTGTAGGCACACGGGGACGAGTTCTAATGAATTTGAATGAGCGTCTCAATTTATTTTCCATGTTTTATTTATTTTTTCAGGGTATGGGGAGTAAATTGAATCGACAGTGGTGATGCGTACGCTAGTCAGGAGCAATATAGGGACCTGCTGTTCTGATTAAGTTCCTGTTATGGAGCCGTTCATTATTGATTTCATTCCCCCCCCCACTTCTCCTCCGCTCTCGCATTTCGCATTCGCTCCGTATCTCTTTCTTCTCAGCAGGTCTCGTACTCTTTCCCTCTTCTCCGCTGTCAGCTCTCATTTAAAAGTAGCAAGTTGCTATTTGTAAAAAGCTTCAGTTTTTATTTTCAATTATTCTCATTATTGTTTTTGCTTCAAATCCCACCTCTGGAGTTTTGCTTTTCGGCGACATTGCAACGCGGAGGCTCGCTTTTTATTCCGACGGGAGCGAAATCCCGGATCATGTTGCTCAGTTGTTTCACTCCCCCTGATAAGTGGACTCAGACGACATCTATGGTTTATTTGCCGAGCAGTTAGATACGGAGTATTATTTGGTGAAACACTGAATCAATTTTTCTGTCTGTGCTGTTGTTGGGTTGTGCTCGAGTGAGGACTACTAGCATTTTTCCTGAAACAAGAATTTGCACAATACACTGTCAAACATGATCTTTTAACTTACATTCTGTTTTTTATTCGGTGGTTTTTTATGTTGTTTTGGTGTGAATCCAAACAGGATTTTTGTGCTTTTATACACATGGCCACATCTCAGTAGACGATTCACTGTGAGTCACTGATTCTTTGTACAGTTTGTCTGTACACAAAGGTGTTATGTGGACCGTCGTCAGCTCTTGTCAGGCTAACAGACTGAGCTCAGACAGTTTGTGGTGTATTAAGTAGCACCAATATACACCGATCAGTCACAACATTGAAACAAAGTGAATAATATTGATCATCTCATTACAATCCGGTGTTCTCAAGGGAAACCTTGAGTTGCCATTCCTGTGGATGTGACTTGTTGACATGTACCACCCTCCTGCTTCAGACCAAATATCCCAGGTCATAGCAACCGCCCTCATTGATGGCAGTAACACCCCTTTGGTAGGTCAGCGCACCTTTGCGACACCGCAAAAACTCCAAACCACCCAGATCTCAATGCGCTTGAGAGTCCGTAAACGGCCCTGTAGGATACTATGGTATGCGGTCCTGACATGGGCAGCACCATAAATATATGATGTAGGAGACACTGCTCACACACTACTTTGATATATATATGATTATTAATCACTAGCAATTAATATTACACTCGTTAAAAGGGGGCACCACCTCCGTGTTTAGTTATTGGAATAATCCGGAGGACATTATTCCAAACACCTAACTGTACCAGTTGGCTTGGACAGTTAGAGTCCATTCAAAATCAATTTATTCAATATCAATCAATATTCAGTCTCAATATTCTGAAGTAGTGAATTCTTTGCACGTATCCATCGGTTCTCCATATTAAAATTAAGTTCCAGACAAAGACAAACGATTATATGTTTATTGACTAAATAATTTGGGTAAAATAAAAGACATGACAATTTTAGACGAACAACAGATAACAGAAAATGTAAAGACTGTAATTAGGAAAGTAATAAAGTCGTGTGACCGTCGGTAGATGGTAAAGTTAAAGGGTCGGGTTTTTATATATTAAATATTACGGGAGTAATCTTTTAATACTAACGAGACCCTACCTCAACTTTCTTAAGTTCATAGGATAGAGGTTAGAACTTTAGACAGAAGTCAGAACCTGAGACAGAAGTCAGAACTTTAGACAGAAGTCAGAACTTTAGACACCACTCATTCTCACGTGTGTGGATCCAGCTGTATGAAGACGTTCAGCCTGTTTTGTCTCGGCGTCAGGAGGCACTGAAGCTTGGTCTCTTTGAGAGTTCTGGGTTGGACCACGGCACGGCGCGTCGGTCCAGTAGCCAGAGGGAAGGCCGGTACTCTGTTGAGGGACTCTTGGTCCGAAGGCCCAGCAGGGTTTCCGCCTTGGGAGCGCTGGGGGCAGAGTTGATCTCGGCTGGGAGCACACAAAGGCTCTATTTACGGAGACTCCTTGCACGGCTTCTGAGGCAGACGATGGACTGCAACGTTCTTCATCAGATGATTACAGTCTTGAAAAAGACTTTTGTTGGTGGTTTCAAATAGTGGTAGTCAAGTTCTGATTCTGAAACTAATTCAACTTCTTCTGGATCAGGCGGTGATACTTTAACAGTATAAAATCAAAAAGAAAAGAATTTGTCCTATTAAAAACTTGAATAAAAGTGAATACTTAAAGTAGGGATTCAATTCGCTTGTCTTAGCTTGTTGCAAAAATAAAAGTAAAGATTACTTTAAAAATAAAAATAAAATAAAAATGAAAAACAAAGAAGAGAAGAAAGAAGAAGAGGGAGAAGAAGCAGGGGGAGAAGAGGACAGGGGGAGAGCGTGTCCGGAGAAGAAGAGAGAGAAGAAGTAGTGGCATGAGAGAGGAGCTGCAGGGGAGAGTGTCTGTTTTTATGGCCTGCAGCAGGGGCTGGCTGACAGTGTCACACCTCCTGTGATCTGAGTTGAGGCTCCCAAAAGTTAATCTAACTATACTATTTGTATTTAACATTTCGAAATCGTGTTTTAACCTTCCCAAAAATTCACCATTTTAAAAGTCGAATGTTTGCCTTCGTGAAAAGATGCAACATGATAATGATCATTTGTCATTCAACAGAATTATAACCTGATTAAGACATGAAGCACTTAAGTATACAACATATGACAATAAAGTATACAATACACAGTAGAACCAAGGACTTATACATATTCCTTGTAGTTCTATCTTTAACAAGACATATCAGACATTTAACTGGTAAATAATACAAGTATTACACAAGGAATGATGATCTTCAAATCTCTCCTCCATCGACAAAGGGGAGGGGGTTTCTGTTGACCTCAAACTTATTGAGTAATAAACTTCATTTGGGCTTCACAATAACATAAGAAAGATCTTGTTGAATGACCTTCTTAACTCTATTTCGGGATCTGTTAAATTTAAGAAATTGAGATGTAGTTTATTTGTTATTTAAGACTTATTTGAATTAGGGTGAGAACAGAAGACTGCAAAAGGGCGAATGGTATGTCAGACCCAGGAACAACAACGATCGTAAATAACAGTTGGACATGTGAGGAGAAGAACACACAGATAAGGTTCCCCATTAAGCCTTCCCCCACTGGAGAATGTTCCAGAGGGAGAGAAACGTAGAGTAAAACATCTTAAATCACCACATCTATGTTATAAACCAGTCCTTCTTCCTTTTGGTGTGACCAAAGAAAACTCCATTGGGCTTGACCTTGTTTGACCTAGGGAAAAGTGGTTCATCTTCTTTGGAGGAAGAGGAACAGACCAGATGTGCTTTAGTCGTTGTAAATTACAAAGAAGATCTCTGGTGATCTGTTTATTGCAAGAAAAACAACATCTTCCCACTCTGTGGAGAGGAGAGGAATTTGCCAGGCCAGGATATGGGGCTTTCAGTCCCAAATGCTGGAAAAAGGAGTTGATTTGGGTTAAAGGTAATCATGGCCAAAATGAGACCACTTTAAGATGCAGAGACAACGGCTTGTGTTCCTACAGCCCTGAGACTGTAGATCAGCATTCTGGGGTTTGAGTTATTCTTGTTAACTCCGGAGCATTGCCTGATTAACTTTACTCACGTCCTGTTTAACCAGAACAGGTTACAGATTCTCAAGTGAGCAGTAGTCTCTTGCCATTCGAATGCAAACTTTTGTTTAGAAGTGTTCCAAGGCAGATGTATGCCTTTAAATTCAGCTCCAGCCGAGCAGATGCCGCCAATTTCCAATGCTTCACCTGTGGGATAATGCACATAATGCATGCTAATGCGTTTGCATGTAGACTGAACAGAACAACCTCAAGTCTAACAAGAGTGGATTTTGGCGTCAACCCCACAACAAATGAGCCAACCATTAAAGTATTGATGTAGTCCATTTAATGTGTTGACCCCCCCCAAAACTAGCACATCTGTGCCAGCTAACCTTCTAAAAGTTTGCATTTCACCATGATGATGTCGTCGTATATTTAAAGGTAACAGGTGGCTGTGACTCAGGTACAGTGGGAGGCCTGTTCACTGCACGTTGGCGGTAAAAAAAAAAGACAACAAAAAATGTCTTTCTTCGAGTATGAAGTAGTTTTGGTTTGTTGGGGTGATATGCCACGCAAGCACTGATGTGTCTTTCAAGGAATTAGCATGCTCTTGCAACCCCCCCCCCCCCCCAAAAAAATAAATAAAAAAATACTGCGTTCCCTTTAAGGAGACTATGGTTAAATCTCTTTTTGTGGAGGATTAAGAAGTGCAGCTTCAGTGAAGTCAGAGGCTGGCAGCTGTGTTGAGACTGAGCTACGGTTAGGAGGCAAACTGAAGGGCCACTGTCTGCTCGTGTTATTATGACTAACTTCCTTTAACCTGACCTCTCCATGAGTCAAGAGCCACCTCACAGAGAAAGGAATGCAGAGACAGGTTCCATGGAAAATGAAGAGGGGAACCTGTTGTTTTTAATGAGTGTCTGGCCCTCTCGACTGGCTGGCTGGTTTGCTTACTGGCAGTGTGGGTGGCTGGTTGGATCACAGACGGGGCGGCTATAGCATGATGTCGTTTTTTTTTTCCTGGCCAATATTCTCTGTTCCCGGGTTCCTTGGCTTTTTGGTTGCTAAATGTTTGGCTAAATAGCGTAAAGTTTAGTTGGTCAGGGTAAAAATTAAGTAGTTCTCTTCACCCACTACTCATATTTCAGATGATTCTGACGCCTTACACATCAGTCTGATGCATTTATTTATATAGCATATTCTATGCAGGCATTTTTAAGCTAATCCTAAAAGCAAGGTTTCAAAGGAAGTTTTGCCCGGCAGCCTCTGTCTGCCTTTTAAAGGAACCACCCTGTCAAAATCCTGGCCTTCTTAACGCAAACTGTGAGAGATTGAAAGCGGCCTGCTGAAACATCTGTGGTCTTGGCTGGGAATTAATGACAACAGATAGACCGGGATTAAGGATCCTGGAAGTGAGCTCTGGGATGGAGGGACGGAGAACTTGGCTAGGAAGTGGGGGTTGAAAGTTTGGAACAAGGGGTGAGTTAGGGGTAAGGGTGTGGAGCTGGGAAACTGCGGAAGCTTAGAGGATGAGTTGAAACTTCGGGTTCGGGTGAGTGCAGGACTGAGGTAATTGTGGGTGAGGAGAGATGGATATGGGAAGTATGTGGTGAGTGTTGAGAAACCGGGGTGAAGCCTGAAACAAGGGCTGGTGTAGAAAACAAAGCAAAAACTGCTGCAGTGCTTCAAAGAAAAAGGAAAAATCCAAGCTGTTGTAGCTGTATTTAGTATTTCTGGCCCAGGTAATAACTGCAACGCCGAATGGACTTTTATTTAATCACTTAAAATACCCAATACAATGAATTACTTTGATGCTAAATCAATATTTTTATAGTGTGGGATTCGGTGTAAGGGAGACTATGAATTAAGGATGAAGTGTGGCGGAGGGAAAGGACTTGTGTTTCTGTGATGTGGAGACTGCAGTGAAGCACGACTCTAGAGCTGGTTTACGGACTACGAATTGAGGTTTGCGGAAGCAGAGTTATGTTCAGCTCTTCTTGTCAGTTTTCTGGACCACCGTGGGACGCTGAGGCCTGCTTTAGCTAAGGCTGTACTGAATAGATGGCTGGATTACAGATAAGTTGGAACACAAAAGAACTTGGACTGAGCCGGAGTTGGCTTTCCCAGCTGGGAAGTTGGTCTGGGGCGTCAGCTGGAGGGTTGGGGATGGGGGTCATTTGACGCTATTTTGGCTGTTCCCGGATACAGAGAGGACTAGACGCGAAGGAGGTCGCTCTCTCTGTGTCTCTCTCGCACAAACTCCTTTCATGCTAAGCCAGTTAAACTTTTGGGAAGATGATATTATGGATGATACGGAGCGCAAGATGAGTCAGCCACAGGAATCCCAGAAAACCCACAGTGGTTGGCTGGACTACATAGAGGGAGAGAGACCGTGAGACAGAGGGAGGCACACAGGAAGTGTGTGTGTGTGTGTGTGTGTGTGTGTGTGTGTGTGTGTGTGTGTGTGTGTGTGTGCGTGTGTGTGTGTGAGAGAGAGAGAGAAAGGGGGGTAGAAATATGAAAGCCAAGGAGAAGTAAAGGAGAAAGGGAGTCATGGGAATGTGTCATTGGAAGGAGTAATTGTTGTTTCTGGGAATTAATGATTTTGACCTCATTCTAAGTTCCTATCAATCCAATGAAGTAAGTATCCCTTATTAGTCACTGGTGAACATAAAATAATGAAAGATTACAACTAATAACCGACTCCTCCTAAAGTCGACTGGCAGCCTGTCAGATCTGTATCATGGTGCTGAGGCAGTGCTAATGTGTTCATCTCAGCAGAAGTGTGCATGTGGTTTCAGAAGAACAAAAAGGAAACTCTGCACTTGGAACAAAAAAGTCCTTCCACAGTTGTTTTGAGGTAAAGGCTGAATGCCAAAAGAAACATTAGCATCGATGAATATTTCATTAGCTATCATGACTAACTGTGATGACTGTCCGCCGCCATGTTCCACAAAGGCAACAGCTGAGAATTCATCCCTGCCTGAGGTTTGACACACAGGATGTTACAGCCTGGTCTTATCATTCTTATCTCTCGTCATAATTATTACGAGCCTTTATTTCAATGCATTTGTGAATTCTGCCTCTGGTTATCTTATAGTAAGCTGGTGGGGTTGCCTCATGTCACAAAAAGAGAAGGATCTGCCAGCACACACACGCTTCCAAAGATTGTCACACCGATCGAAGGTAAAACAATTGTGGAAGGAGTTGCGCAGGGCACCCACAGAAGGGGAAATAACGTGAAAGGTGTGTGTGTGTGTGTGTGTGTGTGTGTGTGTGTGTGTGTGTGTGTGTGTGTGTGTGTGTGTGTCTGCTCGTCTCGCTCGCCCTCTGTCTTGACACAACTGTCAAATAATGTCAGTGGAGCCCAGCAGCGCATTTCTTCTGATCTGCCCAATTGGTTGGGTTTAGAAAAGTCATACTTGAGTTCAATTAAAGATAATGTGATATAGGAAGTCACCTATATGAATAGTTCTAGAGTAAAAGTAGTAGTATCTTATATATTATATATGTTCACATGTATATAGGAATTGTATCCTACTGGTTCAGCATTTTCTCTGATGTTGGAATCAGTGTTTTTTTTTTTGTATCCGATTGCCAACAGAATAGATGTTTTTAAAAATGTGTTACTTCTGCTCTGATGCAGACCATAATCTGCAAAGTAGAGCGTACAACATCTAGTACCAAAATCTAGTAAAGTGAAGGTGTAAAGTAACATAAAATGAACGGGCAGGTACCTCCACCAGTCCATCGCTGGTTAGCATGGGTGCCAAAAGCAAGCAGGTGGCGCTTCCTGGCGTTTCGCAGTTTTTCCACCTGCTTTGTGTTCCTGGGGTCTGCA